>NC_022012.1:58056430-58068695 GCF_000317375.1 Microtus ochrogaster
CAGTTTTATCCCATGATTTTTCGGACCCAGTCCAGCTGGCCTTGGTGAGTTCCCAATAGAACATCCTGAATGAGGTAAGCCAGACTCAAAAAGAGGAACATGGGATGTACTCACTCATATTTGGTTTCTAGCCATAAATAAAGGACATTGAGCCTATAATTCGTGATCCTAGAGAAGCTAAATAAGAAGGTGAATCCAAAGACAAACATATAGGCATCCTCCTGAATATTAACCTTCATCAGGGGATGAAAGGAGACAGAGGCAGAGTCCCACATTTGAACACCGGACTGAAATCCCAAGGTCCAAATCAGGAGCAGAATGAGAGAGAGCACGAGCAAGGAACTCAGAACCGCGAGGGGTGCACCCACACACTGAGACAATGGGCATGTTCTATCGGGAACTCACCAAGTCTTCCATTCATTTTAAATTATCTCAAGACCTCAAGATATTAATTTGAAAGTTAAATCCCCTGAAAGCCTTTGTGGAAGGGATTTGGAGTGAAGTAGTATTTGTCATGCCTGATCCCTTACAATTTTTCATTTTCTTCTTCCAGTAACCCATTAGTTTATTAGATAAATATTTAATCAGAATTCTGCATATTCTCTGTGAATAGGTGTTGTTGTAGAGACTGGTGGGTTGAATGTATCTACCTGAAATCATGTCTGTGAGGAACCTCGGAATGCTACTTCATGTAAGGGTGTCTTTGAAGTTACAAAACATGAAGTCATACTGCATTAGGATAGACATATATCCAGAGACCAATTTCTTTATAAGAAAGTGATGGTAATACACACAGAGAAAATATTTTGTCGGAAACATGCATTATAAGGGATGGAGTTCAATGATAAGAAGCTCTTGCTACTCTTACAGGTGATCTCAGTTCAATTCTCAGAACCCACGTGTCAGTTTTCAAGTCTGTAACTCCAGTTTTAGGAGATATAATTTCCTTTTCTGGCCTCTGTGACACTGCATGCATGTTTTCAAATACTCATCTTGTTATATTGTATCCAGCTACTTTACCCAGTATCTAGAAAAATTTTGAAAAACAAGTACTCTACCTGACCCATCTGTTTGTGTTTAATGTGAAGCCCAAAATCTATAGCTGAAAATAATCCATCATATAAAAGAATTTTATAAAGGTGAAAGAGTTGATGGAATTATTGATAAATGGGTGGTCAAATTGATTTTGTGAGTTGTATTGCTAATATAATGTAAAGTATACCTTCTAAATACATATTCGATGATCAGATTGGCTTATAGTTCACTCTATGGATAAATGGTATTGGAATAAAGAGAAAGGAGAAAGTGATTTTCAGAAGTTACTCTCAGGTACTCCATTGGTGTGTGACGTTCTTCTGTCTATGTGTTGCTTTTATTGGTTAATGAATAAAGAAATTGCCTTGGCCTGTTGATAAGGCAGAATTTAGGTAGGTGGGGAAAATTGGACTAAATGCTGGAAGAAGGAAGGAGAGGAAGGGAGAAGCTAAGGAGCCACCAGAGACAGACACTGGGAACTTTATCCGGTAAGCCACAGCTACATGGAGACACACAGATTACTAGAAATGGGTTAAATTAATATGTTAGAGTTAGCCAGTAAGAAGCTAGAGCTAATGGGCCAAGCGGTGATTTAATTAATACAATTTCTATGTGATTATTTCAGGTCTGTCTAAGCAGCCAGGATGAACAAGAAGCCTCCCACTACACTCCATGACTAAAGAGGCTACTCAGTGACAGAGCATGTGCTTAGAATAATTACTCCACAGATACAATTCAAGCACTGAAACTAAAAATAATATTGCTGATTCTTTAGGTAGAAATGGTAATGCAATCCCAGCACGAGGGGAGACTGATTAAAGTTGCAAGTGTGAGACTAGTTTGAACTACATAACAAGTTGAAGGTACTAAAGTACATAGAAAGACATTGTCTAAAAGACAAAACCTCTACAAAAACAACAACAAAAGCTCAGAACACCATATATTTCCCAATAACAAACAATATAAGCAGGTTTGAGGGGTTCCACAGTCTCATGAGAGTATAAAACTTACTGACATCGTTATTAAGTTCCATTGGAAGTGCAGGAGCAACACCTAGACAAAGACTTGTTTTTATAAGAACAGCCAGCTGATAACTTTCAAAGCCAATTTAATATTAACGACTTGAGTTATTAATGAAAATCTTGAAAATTTTACAAAAGAAAAGTTTAAAAGGTTTCTGCACTTACTATTTTTAAACTTTATTTTAAAACAAAGACAAAGAGCACATTAAACACATTGGTTTTCATCTTTCGATGTACCAGAAAGAAATGTTCTTTTTTTGTTTTATGTCAAAATTATGTTACTTATTTCTCATAATACCTGAAAGTAATTCTTACTTTTGTATTACAAAGAATATTTATTCCACTTTTAATGGATTAAATTCCAGGAAAGGCTTTGAATTGAAGGAAGAATAAGGTGTGAAGCATGAGGAAGCTCACATTGCTTATTCAAGCACAAGAGGAAAATCCCAGTGGAGAGAACGCTTGACAAAGTAGTTCCAGCTGATAAATAATGCTATTGCTGTGGCTTCTCAACAGATTTCTAAGATTTCAGTTGAGGTTATAGTTTTTCATATTTTTTTGGTAGAAGTAATGAGTGCCTCTTAAGGAAAAATTATTTTAGAAAGTTAAGCTAAAATATAATTAAAGTGTTTTACACACACCAGGGACTTCCAACTGGCTTGTTTCCCTCTAACTATTATTTCTTTACTCTTTGTTGCAACAAACTTCTTTAAAGTGAAGTATGTTTGAACCTGCTCATATCATTTCTTCTCATTTTCTGTTGGAGCTACCCAGACTAGGCTATCATCATGCTACTACTGTACCAAGAAGCTTTAAATGACTAAGTACCTACATGTCTTATTGACTAGTTAAGTGACTATATGGACCATATTTAATGTTGTGGGTACAAGTCCACACCCATCCCTTCATAACAGCTATTTTGAGTTTATGTATGTAACTGTGCTATCATGTCTGAAAATACTGTTGACCAAAGACAACTGCTCCCTATGGCTCTTACTGTATTTCTGCTTTCTCATTCACAATGGTCTTTGAGCCTTAGGGAAAGGGCTGTGATATAGATGTCCAATTTAGAGTTGATCACCTGCTCACTCCACAGTCTCTTTTTTATTATTGAATTTTATTGAGCTCTACATTTTTCTCTGTTCCAGTCTCTTATTCTTTGCACATTGATTAGTTTGGGGTCTTTGGATAAATTAATTTTA
This sequence comes from Microtus ochrogaster, assembly GCF_000317375.1. Taxonomy (NCBI): domain Eukaryota; kingdom Metazoa; phylum Chordata; class Mammalia; order Rodentia; family Cricetidae; genus Microtus; species Microtus ochrogaster. The sequence goes on from NC_022012.1 coordinate 58,059,690, forward strand.
GTGAAAAAAAAATGAAGTTTCCAAATGAGGGTACCTTACCCAGTGTTTTTGAAGTTTCTCAAATGAGGGTTCAGAGATACACTAATTTATGAGTGTAAAGGTAAGAATTAGGGGCAGTTTATTACTATATCCTTTCAACAGGATAGTAGTACTAGGTTCTTCCCTAGGGCATATGACCTGGTCAGTCATGAATTGAGGCTCAGATAATGGACCAGACATGGGACCCATCTTTTGGTGCTGACACCAAATCCAACAAGAAAGTGTTTGGTTATCCCTACAACAATCATGCCACTAATGCAGCAGTAGTCTTCCCTTGACAGGCCAGCCATTATTGTAGTTCCAAGGATTCACAGCTAGGTAAGACTGATAATGAAATTTCTCTTCCTGGTAACATACACATAAACCTCTAGGATTATAACTAGCTACTAGAGAGGAAGGTTCCAGGCCAGTGCTAGCTTGATTTCTCCATGCCTAGTTATACAGCTGTGTAATATCTTTAGCAAAAGTACCTTACCCAGTGTTTTAGAGGGTGTCTAAGTTTCTGTTCTTTTTCTGTGAAGAGACACCATGACCAAGGCAAGTTACAAAAGCATTTAATTGGGGACTTATTTATCGTTTCATTGGGTTAGTCCATTATCATCAAGACAGGGATTATGGTGGTAGGCAGGCAGACATGGAACAGGAGAAGTAGCTGAGAGCTCTATCTTCTGATTCATAGGCAGGAGAAAAAGAGAGAAAGAGAGAGAGAGAGAGAGAGAGAGAGAGAGAGACAGAGACAGAGACAGAGACAGAGACAGAGACAGAGACAGAGACAGAGACTGGCACTGGCTTTTGAAACCTTGCCTCCTGCAGCAAGACTACACCTCCTCCAATAAGGCCACATCTCCTAATCATTTCCTAGCAGTTCTATTAACTGGGTACCAAGCATTCAAACATAAGAGCCTAAACAGGGTATTCTCATTCAACCACCACAGAGGATAACCAATGCTTGTTATAGTCTATGGAATGCTACTGTCCAACAACTTCAAAAAAAAGTAAGCCAGACTTATCTCTGAACTTTTTGTTTTGATAGCAAATGGTAGATGAGAAATTGTTCCTGTTATAGGGTAGCTCCATGTGTGTTTATGCATTTTAGGAAACTTCTGTAGTAATCAGTTTTCATACATCATTTTCAAGGAATTTTAGGGTTGGTTATGCTTCCCATACTCCCTCCTCCACTCTACCTGCCTACCCCTAAGCCCAGTTATCCCTCCCTGCTCCTTTATTGCTCCTGTATGCCTATTTCCCCTTCTTGCCACTTGTGTTCCATCTCCTTTTCTTTCAAACAGCCATCCATGGCCCATTATTAGTTTTCTGCCTTCCCCAGTTACTTGAATTCAAATGCACATATCTAAAGATTCAATGGTAGCATCCACATATGAGCAGGAACCATCAGTATTTGTCTTTCTGGATCTCGGTATCCCCAGTCAGAATAATTATTTCCAGCTCCATCCATCTACATGTGAAATTCATTTTCATTTACAGCTAAGTAGAATCCCATTGGTTATATGCACCACATCTCATTATTTCCATTTTTGACTGCTGTGACTAGAGCAGTAAAGAGCATGCATGAACAAGTATTTCTGTAGTAGAATATTGAGTCCTTTGGTAATATCTTCAGAAGTGGTTTAGATGGATCATGGAATTAATTAGCTTTTTGAGGAAACTTCACCCTGAATTCCATACTGGCTGAGTCAGTTTGCACTCTAACCAACACTGAATGAATGTTCTCCCTTTCTTACATGCGCAGCAGCATAAGATGAAATTTCCAAGTAACTTTAATTTTATTTTCCTTCTAGTTAAGGATATTAAAGTTATTTTTGAAATTATTTTAGCTATTCGTATTTCGTCTTTTGGGAACACTGTTAACTTCTATGTCTTATTTTCAACTTAATTAGCTTTCTTTCCTGATGCATAGTGCTTTCAATTCTTCCTATATTGTAGACATCAGTTCTATGACAGATGTATGTATATTTTTCCCTTTCTGTAGGCTGCCTCTTCACTAAAGTAACAGTGCCCCTCTGCGGCACAGAAGCTTATTAATTGCATGAAGTCCTACTCTGTAATCGGCGTAATAACCAGGCTAGCTTAATATGAAACAGCAAATTTTAATGAAGGGATAGCTTACAACACCAGGGATCCAGCGATGAGCAGGAGATACAAAAAAGAGAGCAGCAGGGCTTATGCCCTCCAGATTTATACATAAACATTAGCCCGAGGCAAACACCTCCCCCCAATGGGCTGGGCTATCCCTACACTACTCATTGGTCTTAAAGCTACTGGAGATTTGCTCAGAGAAAGTTCTTTCCCGTGTCTAAAAGTTAAAATGTATTCCCTACTTTCTCCTTCTACAGATTCTGATTATCAGGTTTTGAAATTTTTTTTTTATTTTCTCTTTTAATTTTTATATGAATGAGTGCTTTGTTTGTATGCTGTATGTGCAACATGCATACCTGGTACCCTTAGAGCTTAGAAGAGAGCATTAGAACCCCTGGAACTAGATTTACAAGATTCCCCTGAAACTATAATTACATATAAGCCTCTATGTGGGTCACAGTAATCTAACCAGGGTCTTCTGAAGAGCAACAGATGCTCTTAACTGCTGAGCCATCTCTGCAGCCCCCGGGTTTGTATCTTTTAATCAGTGTTTATAAAAACCGAGCGAATATGTCTTCTGAATTAGTCTTGCAACTTTTTTCAAACTAAAAAACATTACACAACATATCCTTACATGACTACAGACATATAATGCTAATAAAACTGAATTATACATTTTGATGGAGATAAATTCTAGGCTTTTATATAGATCCTAGTGCTTAAGTACTTAATTTGTACTTATTTCACTCTGCAACTAAATTTAATATAAGAATCCAGAAATTGTCAACTTTATTTTTTTTATTAAGGTAAATTTTATTAAATTCAGTATAATCTCTTCATTTTCCTGTTTATTGACTTGGTCATTAAGTTTAAATATAAATAATTCTTTCAATTAATCGAAATATCACAGGTCTCATTAACTTAATGTATCCATTTTCCTAGTTTTCATCTTTTTTTAAAAACAATTAAAATTAGAGTGCCAAACTAATCAATTAAACATGTCTCTAATTATTGTTCACAATGGCAAAAAATATTATAAAAAGTTAAAACAAAAAAATAAGCAACAAACATAAAGCATAAACAAAATAATATTTCAAAACTAACAAACTTTTAAATAAAACCTACTGGCACAATAAAATATTTATACTAGTGAAGGTTAAATATGTAAGGAAAACATGACATTAACATATTTGTTAATATAAATAAAAATATTGTCAATTTTATTTTTAAATTACCTTTGATTTGTTTTTCAAGATTAAACAAAATATACTCAGCAGATTAGCCCAGAATAAACATCTTGAAGTATACACTGATCACCTGTGAGGTCCTCATGCCTGGCTGCTCAGAAACTCTTTGTAGAATGAAGGAAAATGTGTAAGCAGTGATGCTCCAAGCATGCTGTATGACCAGTCAGTCTCAGGACTAATGCTTGCCAAGGAAGAACCAAAGTATTTTACAGCTAAAGTATAATCACAGTAGATGCGCCAAGGTTGAAGACTATGTCTTAAATGCTTTAGGAATTGGTTTTGGCTGCACATTTGGTATCTGGAAGGATGAGTGACTCTAAGAAAATTGATGAAATCTGGAGTTAAGAGTCCAGGTTTGAGAGAGCTATTTCTCAGGATCAGCTGGTGTCTGGGACCCTCTGTCTTTGTGCTTCAGCATCCTAGTTTGAATCATTCTTATTCAGGGTCTTCTCTGTTCACAGGATTAGGAAAGCTTCAGATAGCTAATTACAAAGCAGGGCTCCTCAGAAACTCCACCCAGGAATCGCTCTATGCATATTGCTGTATTTCCTACAAAATGATGAGAAAAGAACTTTTAAAGGAGTTCATTCCCAGGCTTTCTTTTAATGAGGCGCAATGTAGTAACAAATGTTAAGAGATTGAGCTGCATTCACCTGTAAACAAATATAACCTGAATGTCATCATCGCTATTTCTTTCCTAGTGTCAGCTCCCTCCAATATATAAACAAATAATATTGTGTAGCACTTCAAGCTAAATATTTTGATTAAAACTAGATAGTTGACTTAATGAGGTTTTTAAAATAAGACCAAATGTATTTCAGGGAACTATAATGAGATTTCAAAGCCAAGAGGAAGCATTAAAAAAAAAAAACAACTTTTAAAAATGGAGAAACCTAGATTTTCTATATGTCCAAGTCAACTTATAACTTATAAAGTGTTTTATGTTATGTTCTAAAGCACCTTCATGAAGATCGTCAAAGTAGCAATCATGTAATTTTGTGTTCCAGGATCCATTTCGTAACAGCTATTTTTGATACTCAATACAAATATTTATGTAGTTGCTTCATGTGAGAGAAGCACAATGCTTGGCCCTGTAGTTATTGTGTGAGTATGGACAAACATGACCTCATTTGTTCAAAGCTATAGAGAACTGGAGGTCTGGTGGTAAATATTAATATTCAATTAACTGAATAATGCAATTTTGCTATTCATTAAAATAATAAAACTAACAAACAATGCTGTAACCTAGAGGAAAAGCTCTATGGTAAGAATATTTTTCTGATTTGAAATTGAAAGTACGAAATATTTTTGTTGAGCAATGAGAGATAAAGTATTTTGTAACAGTACAGCAAATTAGAAATTCAGAACAAGCTGATTCTTTAAAATGTATTAGTTTCTGCTGTGACATGTGGAGCATTTCTCTTAAGTTTATGTTCAAAATGAAAATGAAGTCACCCATTGTAGATAACACATGTGTTCTATATAATTATTGAAGTGAAATGGTGTACAAAAAGATGATTCAATTATTTTTACTAAAAAATCATTGAATAAAAAGTAAAAAAAGAAACACAGAAAACAAAATAAAAAAAAATAAAAACCCAAATTTTATTGTTCAAAATACTCAGCAATTTTTAATTTGTAAATTCTTATTCAACTAAATGACTAATTAACTATGCACATTTACACTTAAATGCAAATGCACCAATAACAACAAAAACACCACCCTGAAAAAATATTAAGTTAAAAAAATTAATCCCTTCTCTCAAAACATGAAGGGCATTTGCCAGTCATCATCCTGTTGCTATAACAACAGCCAAATGTAAAACAGTTAACTTATGAGGATGAAAGGTTTGTTTTGGCTCATGCTTTTGGATTGGAAATTCTAAGATTTGCTTAACTTATCTTTGGGCTTCAAATAATGATGTCAGATGATTTTGTGGGATGCATAGTAAACTGCTTTACCTCAAGACCAAGAAGAAGAAAGAGAAAAAAAAGAAAGTATTGAGGTCTCACAGTCCAAATTGGAAGCAAACCCTCAACAATTTGAGAACTTCTCATAGGCACCACAACCTAAGATTTCACCTCAGAAAGTACCACCCTTAACTAGTTGGTATTGTCAAACTATAGCAGAGATGAAAATATAGTCTAATTCTGAAAATAGAGTGCACATTTGGCAGGAAAGTAAAGCTTTCAAACAAGAGAAGTGAGGAATACCTTAGAACTTTTCATTCAATGTGTAGAGAAAAAACCGATATATTGGCACTTAGGATTCAAAGCAATAAACTGATCAAGACAAAGCCATTATTCTTGTAGTTATCATCAGCCATCAGCCTTATGGAGTGCTTGAGAGGAATGGGGAAAGGCTTGACAAGGTCAAGGACAGGATAGAGCCTAGCTTTGCTCTGTACTAGGAAGGGTTGTATTAGATTTGGGAGCTGGCAAATTCATGGATTACAATTTAATATGCTGTCTTAATTTCTCTTCTGCTGCTGTGATAAAAAAAACTCTGATAAAAGCTATGAAAAGTTATGAAAGAAAATGCTTGTTCTGGCACAGGGTTCAAGATGCAGTTAATCATGGCGATAAAGTGCAAGCATTTGTAGTAGTGGGTCACATGATGTGTGTTATCAAAGAAGAGCAATGAATGAAACCATGTATTCTAGTGCTCAGCTTGCTTTCTCCCTCTTATATAGCTCAATATTCCCTGCCTAGAGAATGGTGCCACCCATGGTCATACCAATGGATCATACAACTTCAAAATGAATCTAAGGTTCACCAACCTGTAGGAAGCCTATATCCTATCATATGGAGGTACTGTGTTGTTGTAAAGTTTGGTGATTATCAGTACACCTACTTAAGCATTTACACTTAAATTTTCTCTGTGAACATGAATTTCATTTTGCTTAGATAATTTTAAATGGAAATTTCTAGATCATGGATATGCATTGGATTTATGATAAGCCTACTTAATTGTTTTTCAAAGTGATGCATCATTTTATATCACAACTAACAAGAGTTCCAGTGGCAGGTTTGCGAGTTGGATCTGTGGGAAAAAGCATTTTCCATGTTAGTATGAGGTGTATAGCTTAAACCTAATCCCATTTGTGAGCAAGAGGTACAGACAAGAATTTTTGATAGAGTTGTTTAGGTAGATGCCCTAGTTAGTGCTTTGTCATCTTGATATAAGCTACAGTTGTCTGGAAAGAGGAATCTCAAGTGAGAGAATGCATTCTTCAGATTACTGGTAGGCAAGTCTCTAGGACATTTTCTTGATTAATGAATCATGTGCAAAGCTTAGCCCAATATGAGGTTAAGCCCTTCTGGGCAGGGGGCCTGAGAAAGTTAGCTGAACGAGAGCCATAGGGAACAAGCCAACAAGCAACACTCCTCTATGGCTTCTGCTTCAGTTCCTGCCTCTAGGTTCCTTTCCTGGGCTTCCCTAGATGATGCAAGCCAAATAAACTCATCCTTCTCTAGGTGCGTTTGGCCATGGTGTTCATCACATTAGCGGAAAACAAATGAAGACTTTAAAGTAGCCAAAATGACAAACTGGTTTCAGCAAGGAACCTTCAACAAGCAAACTGGAGAAGGATTGGGAAAGACACTGGTAGTCAAACTTTGTCCTCTTCACATGCACACGCAAGGGCATATGCACTGGTACACATGTGAGTATTCATGCACAGATTCATGCACACCACACACACACGCATATATATATATGAACAAAAAACACAGCAAAATAAACCAGACCAAAATAAAAACCCAATGCTTCTAATTCCTGTTCATTTTTGCTCACACTGCGCATTGCTAGTGTCTGATTCAGGCTCCCTAACGGCCGTATATTAGCATCTCACTGCAATTTGTTTCGCAATTACCCTATGGTTCACTGTAAAGGTATTTAATTTGTTTATAGTTATTTTCTTAATCATCATCTTCGATGAACTGTCAGTTTCAGTTGCTTGAGACTTGCTTTGTGCTTGGCATAGGTCCTTCTTGCAAATGCTACTTGAGCTATTGAAGGAGTAATACTTTAAAATTGCTGAAAGAGAATGTTTTCTATGTGATTTTTTTTTTAAAACTGAAGTGTGCTGTTCAAACTTTTTTATACCTTCACTAATTTATTTTGTGTGTGCTTGTTTTACTGTAGAAAAAAAGCTGCATTCAGAACTCACGGGCTGCCACCTGTTTGAGCCCCATTCAGTTTTATTATCCCTGGTTTGGAGGCAGCAGTATTCAAACTTTCACGTATTCCTTTCGCTCTTAAACACCTTTGTTACGTCTTGAGCAATACGAATACTTTAACACAGTTTATCCACAGAGTGGATGCCCTCATTCCTATAGAAGCCATGTGTGTTACTGTAGTTATTCTTATATTTCTGTACATGGTGATATTCTCCCATGTGCTCCTTTATTCTCTCAGCCTTGGATTCTGTTTGGGGTCATTTTCAGTTGGCCTTTGTTTTTTATAGGAGACCTGTCTGTAGTTCAGAAACCTTGACCTTAACAACTGTCTGAAAACATCTATATTTTATCTTTGTTTACACAGACAGGTTTTGTATAGATCCAAGTGGGCATTTTATTTTTCAGCTGTTGAAAGGAGTTTTTACATTTTCTCTTGATTTTCATAGTTTCTATTAGTAAGCAGCTTCTGCCTTACTTGTGATTCTTTGAAATAATGTTATCTTTTTTTTTTCTGACAGTTTTATGGATTTGTTTTGTTATCCTGTCTTACCGGTTTTGAGCTGATCATTCTATGTCTAGCCATTTTCTATGCTCAGATAGTTTTTGTTATGAGTTTTTTCTAGATAGAGTTCTTTGGGCTTTCTACAAAGTGTTTGTTTGATACTTTCGATATTTCTAGAAATTCTTGGAATTATCTCTTTAAGCACTTCCCAATGCATTGGTTTTTCTCTTTCTGCAAATGTACTTTAACAGTTTTGAGACAGGTTCTCACTATGAAGCTCTGGCTGGGGCAGAAAACCATCAGTAGACCAGGCTGTCCTCAAACTCAGAGCGTTCTACCTCCTCTGAATCCTGAGTGGTGGGACTGAAGGCGGGCGCCCCCACACTCAGCTGCATATGTACTTTAAATGACTCAACCTCAATCTTCTCTCTTTTTTTTCATTCTATCTTCCTTCTCTCCATGCTTCTGTTTAGATACTTTCTTTCAACTTTCTGAGGCTGCTACTCCTGGCTTCTGTTAAGTCGAGTGTACTAATAGATCCAGTTCATTCTTCCAATGAGTTCTTAACGCTGTCGTCTTATTTCTAGAAAGCCTATATTACTTGTTTATAATATTCTTACTCATGGTTTAATGCTACCTCTACAACTAATCTATTGTCCCTTCGTTTTTTGTATCACATTAATGATAAAGTTCTTTCCTGATAATTCCAATATCTCAGTTTTTTATAGAACTTTCTATTGTCTGGGGTTTTATTATTAGTTCAATTCTTAGCAGATTGCAAACATCATGCTTCATAGGGTAAAGAGTATCGAGAGATAGATAGATAGATAAATAGATAGGTAGATAGATAGATAGATAGATAGATAGACAGACAGACAGACAGACAGACAGACAGACAGACAGACAGACAGACAGACACACACACACACACACACAGAA
>NC_022012.1:58068795-58095251 GCF_000317375.1 Microtus ochrogaster
GATAGATAGATAGACAGACAGACAGACAGACAGACAGACAGACAGACAGACAGACAGACAGACACACACACACACACACACACAGAATTGACTCAAACATTGGACTTAGAAGCCCCTTGGAGACATCAAATGAGAGTCTACTATTCATCCTTTTCAAGGTCAGGCATAAAGCATGAAGACCTGAAGGCAGCGGCTGCCTCCAGACTGTGCGCACAAGAATGATTCACAATTAGATTCACTCTGTCTCTGAACCATCCGGTTCTTGGGGCCTTGCTTTTAGATGAAGCCTTCAGGGTCTTTGCCCCTTAGGCTCTCAACCTGCACCAGACTCTGTTCTGCCTCTGCTCATGTGTATTTCCCCCACTGAGCCACAAACAAGCATTGATGGCTGCAAGGGAAAACAACCAACAGCTTTCTGGTAAGTCCTTTCTCCTCAGGGGGCATTATTCTACTGAGCTCTCAGAGAGCAATGGATTTGATTGTGTTAGAGCTTTCTTACCTCTCCCTTGTTCTGTTTGCAGCAACATGTAGCAAAAGATCACATGTTACTACCCTGACTATAGTGGAAATCTCTCTCGGTTTCCCTTTGCTCCTCGGGAGAACTTGGGACTGGCATCCCGCCCAGACCCAGGAACAGAATCAGAAAATGCCTTAAGGAAATCACTTACACAGCAGGTACTAGCTTACCTGGGGAATTCTCTCTCCTTGCAATTTTTGTTTGGCCAATTCTTGCTTGTGTAACTCTTCAAACTTGAAAAAAAAATATGTGTCTTTTTCAGTTATTACTTGAGTGTGAGGGGCATGACTAACCATTGTGATTTCCTACCTTTTACTCAGAAGCAAAATCCATGTATCATAATTTGTATACTTGGAACTGGTTTGAGTTTGATGTGTGAATTTGAGCTGCTGATAAGTGACTGAAACAGTAAGCTAGGCATTCGAAAGGCATTAACAACAGTATGAAAACACCACACAGAGTCTTGAAACAGAAACAAACAATAGAACACCCTTGTATACAGGGTTAACAGCATTAACTCGCTCCAGGTACAGTAACTCATCTCTATTATCTCAGCACTCTAGAGGCAGAAGCAAGTCGATCATTGCAGGGATGAACTAGCCTAGGCTACACAGCGAGCTACAGGACTGCCTGAGCTACAGTCAGGGCTTGTATCAAACAGCAAAAACTATATACAAATAAACAAAAACTATATCCAAACAAATGCAAACTAAACCAAATTCAAAAGAAACAACATGCTATATTTATGAAGAGTAAGGTGACAAAGGCGGTGGGCAAGAAGAGTTAGTGTTGGGGAAGATAAATATAATCAGAGCATGTTATAGATGTACATATATGAAAATTTCACAAAACTGTATGGTTAACATACTAATAAACAAAAAATGTTAGTTTGATATAGTGTTTGTTATAAAATAAAATAAATGACTTCAATAATAATAATAATAATAATCTAATTACAAATAAGTCAACTTAACTTCTCTTTTTGATTTGAGGCACTCACTTTTCTTGAAGCTGATCCCTCTTTTATTTATTTATACATAAGATTAAATTTACTTACCATCATTTGGAGCAGAGCCTTTAGTTATACTATTTAATGTTTTAATATAAGTAATGTTATTATTGCCATTCTTTTTAGGCTTTTAATCTTAAATTGTGCCTTCAATCTTTTCTCTGCTTCACAGTAGTGATGACATGTTTGGCTTCTTGCTACATCCAATACGCTTGCCTGACAGTTTCTCCTAATTTCTAGTGTGATGCTTCCAAACTTCAGGAATACTAGAAGCCACAATGTCACTCATTTTACACAAAGTATAAGAGTTTTTGTATGTTGGCATCTAAATTTAATTTTGTATACATTTCTGAGTTTTGTATTATTTTAGTAAATGAACACCCTAAAATGTTGATTTATGATTGACTAAACTTTCTTTTTCTCTGCCAGACAGGGTTTCACTATGTAGTTCCGACTGTTCTAGAACTGACTGTGTAGATCAGGCTAGCCTTGAACTCAGAAAACTGCCTGCCTCCACCTCCAAGTACTGGGATTAAAGGCATGCACCACTATGCCTGGCTTGATTAGACCTTTTGAATAACTTTATTTGGATAATTTTACTCTCAGGAGGAGTCATTTTTTTTTCTTTGAATTACTTGGCCCTATGGAAAAAAGAGAAGTAGTTAAGGTCAATACATAAATCGGAAGAAAACTAATTCATTTTTTTTGTTATTTTAGAATTTTAAATTCTAAATTTTAGAGATGCAAATGTCACAGTGTTCAGCAACTTGTTCCTCACCATTCAATCAAATTCAAGTTGATGATTTCTAAATCAAGGGCTATGTGAGTATAAAGATAGAAAAAAAAATGAATCTTCCCTGAACAATAAATATGCAAAAATATAGGTAAGTCTTTAGTCTGGCTTTCACGTGAGTGTTCAACTTAAGATTAAGCTCTATTCACCAGTCAATACTGCTTGTAACACGATTAGCCATCCGCATATAATCATAGTAAACTAGTTTTATACCTTAATTTTAAAACCATAATCAACACTATTGCTCTTCTTCCCTTTCAGAATTGTGAAAGTATCTATAAGGTTATTCTGAAAATTCAAATAGCTACAAACTGTTGCTGTTATGTCTCAAGAAGAAGAAGAGGAGGAGGAAGAGAAAGAGGAGGAGAGGAAAAAAAGAAAGACAGTGGAGGCAGACTGGCTAAAATGGCCTCCAGGACTGAGTTGCAGGACCATTTTCATGCAGAACACTGGGGAAGGGATGGAGTGAGAAGTTTTAGGGACTTGAGTTTGGACAATTTAGCACTTGCCATCTGTCTGATAGTAGCAGAGTTCTTTAAATTCTCTGAGTCTTAATTTCGTCTTCCAGGAACTGAGAATGATAACGACAATTGTCAGAGCTGTGACAATTAAAGGAGACGTGTGTGTGGGACACACAGCATATGGCTCAGTGCACAGTGCTCAGTGAAGGATAACGGTTATTATTCGTGAATTACAGGTATAGAAGTCGTACAGCACAGCTTGGCTTGTTTTCTCTATAAACCTAAGCTACACAGTGAAGCTTTTTTTTTTTTTAAGGGTTGAAAGTAAAGAACAAATTCCTTATTTTGAATATAGGAGGCATTTTTTTTCTTGTTTTCTTCAGACTTGATGGACAATTTTATCGTGAAATGCTCGGATTTGTTTTTGTTTTAGACAGAATTCATCCTAAACAGAGCTTCACAACGGTGCTGCTGACTTAAAAGCTGATTTTAGTTTAGGGAATCCAGTGTCATTGCTTTTTCATCAGAGAACTCTTCTTTACAGACAAATCCTACCCTTCCTGAGGGGAAAGATTCCTTGCTGGGTAGAGTGAATCATACAAGCAGTTTATGCTAGTGTTGCTTACTGGTATCTCAAGACCAAGGCCTTATGTGGGACCAAGCTAGTTTGAACTGAGTTAAATTTTGATCAGTATTACTTCATTTGTTGCAGGCATCTGTATAAAATATCTGTGCTGGCTTGAATAAAATGGCTTCCATAGGTTTCTGTATTTGAATATTTAGTGACCAGGGAATGGTACTATTTAAAAGGATTAAGAGGTCTGGCTTTGTTGGAGAAAGTGTAAATCTTATTGGAGGAAGTATGTGACTGAGGGGTAGACTCTGAGATTTCAAAGGTCCAAGCCTGGCCTAGTGTTTCTTTAGATATGAATGTAGAACTCTCAGCTACCATGTCTTCCTGCCTGCCTGCCTGCCTCCACGCTCCCTATCATGATGACAGTGGTCTAAACCTCTGCAACTGTAAGCAAGCCCCAATTAAATGCCTTCTTTTTTATAAGAATCTCCATGGCCATGGCATCTCTTCACCGCAATGGAACACTGGCAAAGAAACTGTTTATTATTACAGACAGGTCTTAGATTATGAAAGAAATATGTCATGTAAATAGATATGTTTCATACATTATATATACACATACATATATGTTCTAATTTTGTCACTGCTCCTTTCTCCATGTAAATATAGCTTGTCCATCATACCTAGAAACACAGCAGAGCTGCTCCTTCTTAGGAACTAATCTATAGCAGCCAAATAAAGAACTGGCTTCATTATTTAGTAAATCTTCAAAATCCTTAAGAAATTAGACAGCATAGAGTACTATGACATGAATATCAGCTCTCAATACTACTATGGAGGCCAATGAATGTGCAAAAGAATCCTGAAACACTCAGAATTTGTAAGAACTGCACATTTTTCTCTTACCCAAACATTCCCATAGTTTCCTCTTGAAGGACACAAGGATAGAGAGAAACAAGGCCCTTGGGAGAGTCTACATTTTCAGTGATACCAATCACTTTTCACAGATAGTGAGAATGCTTGAGAGATCCTTGGCTATGGGCTATCACCATCTAGGAAAAAGCTGCTAGCTGATGGTGTCTCTGCTGTTTCACCAGTGGGAATTTAATATCACGGCAGTAAAAACACCCAATCTTGTCCTTAGATTTGACAAAGCAAGACTTGAAAGAAGCATCTGTTTAGTTCCCACATTCTGTGATGAGGACCTGCCTCTTGGATATTTTTCAATTAGGATTTCACTGGAAGACAGGTACTATGTTGGATAGCAAATTCTGAGTTTTGTGACATACACCTTGTGATTGCCAGGAGAGGGACTTTCTCTTCAGGGTCTGGTATGATAAGACCAAGATCAAAACCTCCCAAACTGCACCTGGAATTTCCCTGTGGGAGCAACACAGTCCCCTGGCGTAGGAAAGTACCCTTGAGGGTGATTCATACCCCACTACAAAATGACTCACTGCCTGATCTTGTCTTGCTATCTCTATTAAGAGCTTTTTCTACCCAGTGAATTTTTACCCTTCTTTGAAGCTCTAGGTGCACCGCTAGCTTGAAAGAAGGTGCCTTTGAATGAGCTGGGACTTGGGAACAAAACAGCCAGGAATTGGTGCCCAGGGTCAGTGGGTGAGTTTCTTGTATCAAACATATTCACTGCTGTGCAAACAGCTGCATTTTTATATGTTTTAAATTCTGAAAGGAATGAGTGAAATTCAGAAACCAGCTTAATGAACTGTGACTCTTCACTGAGCTCTGCCAAAACTCCCTCTGTCTCCAATGGTATCCTCATACAGCTCTAACCGGAAAGCAAACTCAAAATCTGTCTGCAATTAGTAGTGTCTGCTCGGGGCTTGGGACGCTCCGAATCAGCTGTCTTCCATGGGACTGCCACAGGTGTCTGCTTCTCTAATGTCAATATCAAGAAGTTGTTTTCTCTGTGTCCTTCTTTTGAAACAGGTATGAATAGACCGCCGTGGTTCTTCATATTCTTCTCCCGTCTCCTGTCTGTTGAACAGTTCTTCCCTAGCTCTCCTAAAAGACTAGAGTAGCAAGTGAAAACAGTTTTCTAGTGTACCCACGTTCTTGTCCCTCCACCACACACTTGCTCCATCCTGGTCAACGCCCCCACCTAGTGGTTTAAATTCGCCAGCTTCCCTTCTGTTTTCAATAGCTTTTAACTGAGCGCCGCGGGGGGTGGATGGAGTTGGAAGACTGGGGGAGGGGAGGACCTTAAAATGCGGTTGAAAAAATTGCTTAATATGCTCGAAGTTTCTGGCCTTAGGAAAAGAAACAAAGAAAAAAAAAGATGGCATTTTTAATTTTCGCAGCATCTACTGCTAAAACCCCAGCTAAAACCCCTTAGTAATAAGGCGATCCTTTTTAAGCTTGAATGAGTTGTATTTTCTTGACCACACTCACTGCCAAATGAAAGCACAGTAATGTAGTTGGCCATCATTCACTATCGTTGCCTCTCTTAGATTATAACTGCTGTAAAACTGGATTTGAATTTGCCTTGTTCGTCTCCATATTCTTAGTGCGGAGAATACCCAGCGTCAATTAAAGCATTCTAATATTTGCCTGCTTGCCTGGCTTAGAGGGCCAAGGATGGAGGAAACTTGGTTGGGGACCATGTCACCTTAGGTAAAAGTCTCTCATATAGGTCTGAATTTACTCTTCCCTTTAAACTGGATGGCCGATAGAGCAGATGATCTCTGGCTCACCTCCGAGACTGAATGATTTGAGTCTTTAAAAACACACTTGCAGAGAAGAACCTGATGAAATCAATTATACTGTGGCTTTTATTGGATCCATCTAACATACCAAACACAAACTTAGGCTCTTGGGACTTATAGTGGGGATTACTTAGTTTTTAAGACCGATTATACATTGCCCTTCACTTTCAACTTTTGATTTGCGCGTGTACCCTGTATTTGGTTCTGTTCAGACTGGATGAAAACAAAACAAAACAGACAAAAAATCGAGCACAAGGATGTGCTCCTAGCAGCCATGCTTACTGCCCCCTGTGGCTGAGTAGCATCCTCTCGCGGAGGGCAAAGGAGACAGTGTGATAAGTGTAGGGATGAAGGCTCAGAGACCTCTTTATTCTCTTTCCTGGGCCGGCTGAGGGGAAGAAGTTCTTCCCTGGAAACTCGGGCACTGAGCCGCGGAGCCCCTGGAGCGGGAGACTGGAGTCAAGCATTTAATTTCGCGTACAGTAACTGGCTTCCCTTTATGACATTGTCTTAAATCTTGCAGACAGCTTCTCCTCTCCCGTTGACTCACTGAGTTAAAGAGGGAGGATTGAATGACAAGCACAATTTGCTAAACGTAGATAGGAAAATGTGTTTTTAATGTACTAAGAGTTAAAGATATCTCAAAGCCCCAAGCGTGAAGTATAAAATGCACAAACTGACTGCTTCCTTCTAAGGCAGCATCTCTGGCGCCTCCTTCTAACCTGGGTGTGGCCTTTGGTGCTGGGTTAGATTCCAGAAAGGAGAGTTCAGAGATTGGGGTTTGCTCCACCTACCACCAACCTCCAGGAAAGAGGGAGGTGGTAGTAGGCGGAAGCCTAGACCCGGACTCCCTCACTAAGTCTGTGGCAGAGACTTAAGGGCGTGGGTTTACTGCGGAGCGCTAAGACTCAAAGCCCGCAGAGGCAAGAACAGGACGTCCCATTCCCCATTCCCCGCCCGACTCTGAGTATCAGGGTCAGGGAGAAGGGACGAGGTGACGGAAACTGCGAGAGAGTGGGCGGTAGGACCCGGCGGGAGGTTCTGTGGCCAGAAATGGAACTGGGAGGGAGGAAAAGAGGGAGGGAGAAAGCGTAAGGGAAGGTGCTAGGCGGCCGGCATCTGCACTCGCCGCACTGCACGAGTTGCAAGGCCAGAACAGGCTGGACCCAGATAGTATAAAAGGAGCCCCACTGGCTCTGAGGCTCACATCCAGCTCCCGGGCTGGCGCACGCAGGGTTCCTCCTGCTCCCCCAGACACCTGCCCTCTCCTGGTGTACGGCTCCAGGTGCCCTAGCCCTGTACGCCCCGTGGCATGGCTCCCAGCGGCGCTGCTGGAACCCGGGAGGTGGTGACAGCTGCTGTGCCGCTGGAGCAGCTGCAGCTCGGGTCCCTGAGCCTCCCCTCTGGTGGCCGCGTCTCCACGGGGCAGCTCGCCGGTGTGGCCAGCGCGTGAAAAGGGAGGGAGTGCATAGCTTCGGCACCTGGCGCCGCTCGGCTCTCAGACTTCACAATTCCCAAGTCAGGCGGCGGCCACACAAAGTGGCCCGGCTCTGGGCGGGGGGCCCTGGGCGGGGATGCAAGCCCAGGACTCTGCACTGGCGTGCAAGCTTAGGTCTGCACAACCAAGAAACTCCTGCGGGAGGAGTCTGCAGATTCCGGAGCGCCCAGGTTAGGAGAAGCTAAGCCTTGAACAATTGGGGTAAGAGGTACCACTTGACCTGAGACCTCTCCTCAAGCGATACTTAGCTTTCTCCACTGTTTGCCTCCAGGGAACCTGAACGGAGCTGGACTGGGTGGGCCAGTGCTTTAATCACCCGGGTGAAGACGGGGCGTGGAGAGGAGCTAGAAGACGCGGCGGCAGCGCCAGGCGCACTGGAAGTGCAGGGGACGCGCCCGCTGACTTGCTGGCCGCGCCTGTGACCTCTCTTTTCCGCTAAGAACCTAGGCGGAGTAGTTCCTGAGGAGCCCACGGAACTGGCTAAGCAAAGGAGACTAGCCCATGGTCTCCATGATCCTCCCATCCTCTGCTCTTTTCCTCGTCCGCTCCATGCTCAAGAGCTGCGCTCCGCAGCCAGGGCGAGGAGAGCCATGGAGGAGCAGGGAGTTCAGTGCGCCCCGCCGCCTCCTGCCTTCTCCCAGACAGGGGTACCTCTTGTCAACCTTTCACACAACTGCAGCGCCGACAGCTACATTTACCAGGACTCCATCGCCATGCCCTGGAAAGTCCTGCTGGCTGCACTGCTGGCTCTCATCACCTTGGCCACCACGCTCTCCAACGCCTTTGTGATCGCCACGGTATATCGGACCCGGAAGCTGCACACCCCGGCTAACTACCTGATTGCCTCTCTGGCAGTCACTGACCTGCTGGTATCCATCCTGGTGATGCCCATCAGCACCATGTACACGGTCACTGGACGCTGGACACTAGGCCAGGTGGTCTGTGACTTCTGGCTGTCGTCGGATATCACCTGTTGCACTGCTTCCATTATGCATCTCTGTGTCATCGCCCTGGACCGCTACTGGGCCATCACTGATGCGGTGGAGTATTCCGCTAAAAGGACTCCCAGAAGGGCGGCCATCATGATAACGCTGGTGTGGGTCTTCTCCATCTCTATTTCGCTGCCACCCTTCTTCTGGCGTCAAGCCAAAGCAGAGGAGGAGGTGCTGGACTGTTTGGTGAACACCGACCACGTCCTCTATACGGTCTACTCCACGGTGGGCGCTTTCTATTTACCCACCTTGCTCCTCATCGCCCTCTACGGCCGCATCTATGTGGAAGCCCGCTCTCGGATTTTGAAACAGACACCCAATAAGACCGGCAAGCGCTTGACCCGAGCCCAACTGATAACAGACTCCCCTGGGTCCACGTCCTCGGTCACCTCTATTAACTCCCGGGCTCCCGACGTGCCCAGTGAGTCCGGGTCTCCTGTGTACGTGAACCAAGTCAAAGTGCGAATCTCAGACGCCCTGCTGGAAAAGAAGAAGCTCATGGCCGCTAGGGAGCGCAAAGCCACCAAGACCCTAGGGATCATTTTAGGAGCATTTATTGTGTGTTGGCTGCCCTTCTTCATCATCTCCCTGGTGATGCCTATCTGCAAGGATGCCTGCTGGTTTCACATGGCCATCTTTGACTTCTTCAATTGGCTAGGCTATCTTAACTCCCTCATCAACCCCATCATCTACACTATGTCTAATGAGGACTTCAAACAAGCATTCCATAAACTGATACGCTTTAAGTGTACAGGTTGACTTGCCAATGGCAGTGGGGTCGCCTAGGCGACCTTTGGGGACCAAGTTGGGTCTTTCCACAGGTAGGTCAAATCTTCTTTCCCTGTTACTGGGTAGAAGCAAGGCTCTCTCTCCTGGGCAAGGGCAATGGATCCTGAGAATCCCGGCAGCTCTGAGAGAGCCCTCTGGAAGGGGAACTTCTCAAACAACTGCAAAGCATCCATGCTGAGGAGGTTAACCTCTTCCCCTCAAAATCCGGGCTCAGCACAGATCCTCGTGCAGCCAATCACACAAAAGGTTGCAACTTTTTAACGCTGATGATGGATGGGGGATCCCTGCCCCGTTTTATATCACGGACATTGTTCTCTAAGCCATTGGCACTTGTAGGTGTTGTCTGAAGCCTATCTGAGGCAGATCTACATACAGCCTGGCAGTACTTGAACTAGACAATTAATACCCTATGATGTGGGGGAGAACTTTGTGTTACAGTTTATTTTAGAACACTTCCTTTGACATCTGTCAGTCTTCATTGGTTTATTTACATTTGGTTGAAGAAACATGTGGATTTGGTGCTTCAAACACTAAATGTGGCTGGGATGGCACAGAGCAACCTTGAAGGGTTAAAGTGAAATTCTGATGCTAAGATCTCTATTTTTATTACAATCAAAAAATATATGGGGGTGGTGGGTGGGAACGGGAGATGGGGAGTGTTACACTGAGGATCAACAAACCACCTAAGATTGATTGTTTTCTGCAGAGTTCTAATTTTTTAAATTCCTGTTTTGTGATCGTCAAACTACAACTCTAACAACTCAAACAAAACATAACGTGTGCTAGTGCCAAAGTCTGCAGGCTGTGTTGTTTCCTAATCTCATGTACCAGTCATTTTACACAGTTAAATCCCCACCAATGGAGGGTGTGCTGGGTGACTCAGCCCAAACTGCTGCCGTTCGAGGAGTTTGTCAAAGGGATTCGAGTACAATTCCTTCACAAGAAAGTATCTTTATTTCTTATCCAGTTCCGTGATATACGGAGGAGACTGATGAAATAGATGCTATTTCTTATATAATTAAGGAATAAAAAGGGGAGATAGGAGGATGTATATTTTTGACTTGTAAAAAATTCTTAAAATGCATGAGACAATTTTTGATAATCATTTGCACTCTCTCCCATCTGTGATTCCTTTGTGTGCAAATAGATAAAGTAAACAGAAGAACAAGTTTCCCTGCCCAGAAATCTTTCAACTGCAGCGAGAACGCCCCCAAACTATATTAAAGTGTGCATGAGAGAGGGAGAGGAAGAGGGAGAAGGAGAGAGAGAGAGAGAGAGAGAGAGAGAGAGAGAGAGAGAGAGAGAAAGAGAGAGACTCCACCTTGTTCTTTTCGTACTATTGAAGTTTGGGCAGGAGCAGCTAGAAAAATGACACATTACAAATTTAGAAAAGCTTAGCGAGCCTGAAATTGAACCTATTTTCTTTATAATTCATAGAGCCAAACCTCAGGCTTCCTAAACAGCCAGGAAACCGTCAAGCCTTCTAGCCTTGGGAATGTGTTACTGACCTGTCATGTCAGTGATGATAACATCTCAAATAATTGAAGCGTATCTCTCTTTCTAAGTTCCGATGGCACTTGGTTATTTTGAATTCACTCTGAGGGGTACACAACACAGCAAAATCACATACTAAAAGGAGAAAAAAAAACGATTGCACTTTCTTAATGAAAAGAAGCAGTCCCGAAAGGTCATCTAAGAACAAATGTGTATGTGGAATGTTTAATATGCCAAAGATTCACAGTCCTTGCTTCAGAGGCTGTCTGCAGTCGAGCCCTTTTGTCTGCAGAAGGAAGTTGTCTTTATAAAATGGATCCACTCCCTGTGTGAAGCTGCCCAGTCCAGATCATCAGACAATAGATGTAGTGAGCTGAATTACACTGTTTGCCTACTGTGCAGACCTTCACACTGGGTAATGACTCTGAAAAGATGCTATTCTAAAGTTCACATGTACTGTAGGGAAAAAAAGGGAATTTCAACAAATATTATACCTGACACTGGAGTAAGATAAAATCTTAGGCATTAGATAATCCTATAGATTTCTGCTGGATCCCTAGTTTCTTTGTGCTTTGTGACATTTCTCCTATGGAGGAAGGCACATGGGGCATGGTATTTGTTTTTATATTATTAATATGTTGGTCTTTTGTTCATGTAGCTGTGTTTTCTTGGGGCCCAAGAGGCAATTAAGTCAACTTCTAAGAGCCTTAGGGGAAAACTAATTGAAACAAATAGCCACTTACAAATGATTTCTTTATAGGGCAACTACAACAATTGCACCATCATGTTAACAAAACATGGTCAATTTAGTCAAATGGGTTGTTTGTCATTTTGTAAATCACTCACCTTAATTATTGCTTGAGTATTTGGCTGAAATGATTGAATTTGGGGCATCGTGTATCAAATAGAAGCTTGCAAACCTTTGTAGTGATAAGAGACCTAGGATCATCATCCAGCATTGCACATGATTATGCAAGGTGTATATTCATCCCAGGGGTATGCAGATAGAACTGGTAAGCTTCTTTTCAGTTACTACTGCATATGAGCATAGTTTGTTTCATAAACTAGGCACGTGGCTTTTTTTGCAGAACATAAAATGGGAGATGGAAATGTTTAACTTGCATAGAAATGAAAATATATTTTCATTGACTATGGTAACAAGTACCATTTCCCATGTTGTTTAATTGCACAAACTTTCACGCAGGTATCTGAATGTATACTCATCTAAAAATACCAATATTGTCTTGTGTTTTTAGGAACATTAGAGTTTCCTTTTTAAAAAAAAAATGGACACTGCACCCATGGACTGAATGTTTAAGAAGTTTGACAAATTTCCTATAGAACAATATTGTTCACTTTTCCTCTCTATTGTCTTAGTTTTATCTTCTTTAACTGGAAAGTACCGAGAGGACTATAACTCACTCAAGCAGTCATGTCTCAGACTCTGTGTATTTGGTGGAGTTTTGTGTCTGAAATTGCCTTCGGTATTCCACCTCTCAGCAAATGTGTACTTGGAAATTAAATTTAGTAAAATGATGAAATAAAAGTCCTTTTTGTGTTCTAAAAGTCTTTAGTGGTAGTTCTATTATTGTGGGAAGACTGGATCACCCCATTCTGGGGCTGTGCCTTGAAGTTTGAGCCTTCCTCAGAGGATGACTGATGGCAGCTGACAGTGTGGTGGATGGAGACCCACTCCCATGGTTTGGAGAGCTCAGGTTATGTGTGTAGGAAGAGTTTGAGAGGGGTTTGTACTATTTAAAGAGGGAATGTTGCATTCACTATCACGATGTTCTCCATCAGCGTTTTAAAACGAGACTTTCCTCAGTGTTCCGGAATCTGAAGATTCTGGGGTTCTGTGTGGTGATTAAAATACAAACTGAGAGAAAGGAGAAACTGAGTGAAAGCGGACTTGGATATGACATATAGATGGGCGGCACTACCTAAAGACCCATGAACTATCCAGAGAGACAACTTCTGGAGCCAGGATGTCCTGGGTTTCAATGATAAACATACATGCGTTTCGCTTTCCAAAATACTTAGCTGTAAGCTGTTCCAAAGCTCAAAGTCTAAACAAATTGAACTTCAGAAGAGGAGTGGGATTCAGAACTGGTACCTCCTCTTTCTACTAGCATGATTTCCTAATGCTCTCCCTTTACAGGGATGCACCCTATAGTATAAAAAAAAATCAAGAAAGTAGAATGTAATAAAAGTTTCAATTAGCTGGAATAGGGAACGCTCATCTAAATTAGAAATGATTGAGATTAGCAGTTTTCCACAACCTCCTCTATGACTGGTGATTACTGGTCCAAGGGGGAACACAAGAGATGGTTTGCAGTAGCTATAATGCCAAGGAGAGACGGCCACATGTTTAGTTTTCTATAGCTTTCTTTTATTCACATTTACTCCTCTTTCCTCACCTAGAGTTCTATGCTTGTTTTTTTCAAGTCCACATTCTTTAGCCATATCCACACCTTTTTTTCCCCCAGCACCTCATTTTCCTCTTTTAGTCATAACCACCAATGATGCATATAATTTTTTATTTTAGGTCTGATTTGGAAGCCAAGAGTTTTTATATTATATAAATGGAAATTGTTGCTCCAACTGCATACATATGTGGAGGAGGCAAAAGCTTTCAACTGGAGCACCTCCTGAGGTTTTTCAGTAGAGGAGAGTGTGGGAAGGGAATGAAGCCTCTGCAACTTGCATCAAAACCCACCTGGGCGTCCACAAGGGGGCAGAATGCCTCTGAATGGACAGCCAATGTTGCTGCTCCCAGTTAAGGAGGTCTTCAATCTCTCTAGGAGATTAGCAAGTGACATTACCTCTTCCAGGCTCAGGGAAAACAAAGCTCCCTGAGGAGTCTAGACAGAGGGGTTTCATCCCTGATACTAAAATAGGAGGTAGGGTTTCTTCTCAGGAAGGCAGGCAATTACCCCAAAACACACTCAGTGTTTCTTCATGTGTGCATACTCAATTTTAGTTTCTTAGTTAAGTATTTACAATATTGTGGCCTTTTATTAATATGACACCAAGGGAATTCAGAAGTTAAGCAAAGCACATTTATTTCAAAATATTTTAAACTATTTACTTGAAAATTTATTACTAGGGATTTTCTCATCTCTTTCTTTTTAACTTCGTTGGTTTAATGTAAATATATCCATAATTCAAAGGTATAGTGCTTGCCATGAAGGTGGGTCTGTTCCTTTCTTACAGAAGGGAGAGATGCATACATGACAGCTTTTCCCTGGAGGCTTAGTCTTTAAATCTCTTCAACTCTGGTGTTTATTTGAAAGCAGGTATGGTATAAAAATGAATAGAGTGCTGGGTATCAGGAAGATGATTTTTTTTAAATAAGTAAGCAAATAGATGCTCTGGCACTGCTACTTCTGGTCCTCAGCACTGCGATTATCCTCCGCATCTTCCTTGTCTACAGCAGGCCATTATATGTGCCATTACACACATCTGTGGATTAAATTGGACTTTCAAAGGCAGCATCCACATTTTAGGATTATGCTGCTAGCATTTGGGCCAACTGACTAAGAGAATGACTTAACAACATTCCAAATATGGTGTGTAAAGGAAAATTCCCATTTCCTTTACTTATTTGCACACACCACCAAACATACATCTTTTTAAAGCTGTTAACTGGCAATCCCATAATGGGCTTGTAATAGTTCCTGTACTAGGAAAAAAAAATGAGCAAATGGCAATGGAGGGATTCATTTATGATAAATCTTTTAAAACATTACACATGCCTTACTTTAATGATGCAAGCAGCCATGACTCACTTCCTCCCTGATTTTGTGGGAACATACCACACATGGGTTGGCCTCTGGTTGGTCTTCCTGTTTTGGGATAACCAGATTTCAGAATATCTCTTTGCTCAAAAGTATGGTGGTCATGTGAGTGATGTGCCAACCTTACAAAACAGGGTAGGAGACATTGTTACCTTGTCAAAGAGCTGTGCCCAGGGTGTTTTGTAAATAGTCCTATGTGAGATACTTCTTAATACAGGGTGTGGCAGCAGGCAGCTTTCTCTGCAATTCAAGTCTTTATTAGCTGAACACCGAGTGGATGATCTTCTGTCTTTCGCATGAACACTGTCTCAGGGCTTCATCTTTCTGCCCAAGTTGTGTCTGCCTGTCAAGTCCTCCAGTTGCTCCGTTTTTTTCCCCCCACTCCTTTGGGTTTCCCCACAGATTGCTGTATGATGAGGTAATCACATAGGAGGAAGCTGAGAACACACTGACGACTTTGGAAGCTCTCGAGAAAAAAGCACAAGAAACACCCAACTAAATGCATGTTTGGTAAGTGTGGGTGAGTCCCTGTAATATAATACCCCCACCTTACTGCTTTCAGGGAAGCACTATGATATTGCAAGTGCTTTAACTAGAGTTGCACATTTTATCAAGTGAGCTTCATTAGAAGTCTTTTTTTCAGACCCGATTTCTTCTTATTGAATTTATATACGTAATAGAAATCAAGTCTAACATATTATTTTAAAATTTCAGTCCAGATAACTCTTATCTGTGGCCAAAGTTAGACTCACTGATGATGTGAATGCATCGCTCTTAATAGAAGGCTTAGCACACACAGGCTATGTGGGTGTGCAGATTCTAGGAAGAAATGAGGATTCGAGAAATTGGAGTTTTCACAATGGTGTTTCTCAAAACGAAATGGGCATGTGATTCACTTGAGGAGCGGGAGTGGTAGCATGGCAGATTTCAATTCAGTGGGTCTGGAGAAAACAGTCACTTTGTGTGACTGTAACTTTCGGCTCTGTGGGGAGCCTGATGAGGCTGACCCAGGGATCCCAAGGCATCATAGAGATGTGCAGGAAAACCTAGTTTTTTTGGTTATGGAGGTGGGTGGAGGATCAGCCGTTCCATATGCACATAACAAAAACCACACGTAATTCGCAGATGAGAGAATTGTGCCTTTTTTGTGTCTTCTTGGTTTGTTTACGTGATACTTTTGTCTCCATTTCAGCAACTGTTAGATGTTCCCACTGAAACAGATGAATTCTACTTAGTCTATATATCTCTAATCTACCTTCAGAGAAGCAGTCCCCTCCTGCGTGTGAATCAGCAAAGCATGACTGGCCTCAATACAGCCCTTTGTTTATAAAGTATTTTTAACTAAGAGATTTGACCTAAAAAAAAAAAAAAGACGAGAAAGAGTTATTAAAAGTACAAATGGTAAAACAAAAATTTAAACAGGAAATAATAATTCGTAATAACTAGTAAAACGCTCTGTTTCTGTTGTAATCTGTTTTATTAAGTACACTTGGGTTTCTTTTTAAAATACAGAGCCATGCAAACATTTACATATTGTATAGATATTTATATTTTGTAAATGCAATTATTTATTTTTAGCTCTTGTTATGCTTTATAGACTTTAAGCATCTATGTTCATATCCTACAAGATCATTAAAACTAGCACTTTATTAATGTATGTTGCTTATATAAAATAATGGCTTTCATTATAACATGTTCATATGCATGTATCACGTATTTTTCTCACCTCACCATGCTGTTACCCTCTCTTGTCTCCATACCCCTCCAGCTGGCTCTTTTATTCTCAAATAATCTCCTATATTTATGTCTAACAGACATGCTCACACACACCCACATATATAAACCACTCTCACACAGATACACACATATACACTCACAGACATTGAATACACAAATATACATACAGAAACACACACACACATATATACACACTCACACAGACACACTTGTACACACACACACACTTAAGAAATCTGGATTCTGCAATGCTTTTGTTTCGCAGAAATTCCCTCCCACTTTTTATTCCCCAGAGAAGAATCAAAGAATCCTGTTTCAGACAGGATCATTGAGTTATCATTGCTGTTTATGAGTGTTTGAAGCTAAGAAAGCAGTGCCAGCGAGTGTGTGTTTTCATTCCACATTACAAAACACACTTCACAGCCTCCCATCTGGCTTGCTTCTTCATGTGCAATTATGACCTTCATGCTGGATTCCAGCAAAGCTGCATTGTTGGGGATTTTGTGTCCTTGAGTTCGGAAAGGAGCAATACTTCTGGACACTGACTTGAATACCCACCATTACTCAGCCCTGACAGTACTATCCTGAGACCAGATTGCTTTCCTTATTGTATTATTACTACAGTTGTGAATTAGGCATTTCAGCAATTTCATCCAGTTATTCGATTTAGAAAATTATAATTACAGCCCCAGTTAGATCATATTCATCCAGACTAGGAATGCAAACTGTATGATTTTTATCTGTTTATGTGAGAACAGCCTTTTCTGAGGCATTAAAATAGAATAGAACTTTATGGAATTTATGGATAAATTTTACTGCAACATCATATGTAGAGAACACAGGTTTCCCCTTGCTTTGGTCCGCAAACTCCTGGCTTCATCCTGTGTTTAACTATAACCTCCACCAGACAGTATGCATTCAGTGCCAACTGACCCTTCCAAAAATGTTACGCATAAAAACGTGCCTTTATCTGCTTGCTATAGCAGTATTAAACACAAGGGTTTGCTCTGTGAGTAAGGTCCCAGAGGATGTGTCCCTCTGTGAAAAGTTACTGACAGACATCTCTCCAAATCTTGGGAAACCAAGCCATCTTGCCTATTTTTACATGAAGTCAAATTTCTGAGGAAAAACCCAATTCAGAAACTAGTTGTTTTCAAACAGTGCAGGATTTTGTATAACAGAGCTGAAATGTCTTGATGCCTGCCTTTCCCTCTTTCTTTTACAGTTGGGTGCTTTATTAATTCGAATCCTTTGTAAGAGGATTTAAGTGAATTCTTTTTTTTTTTCCTTCCCTGCAGACCTCCCTCCAAACCCCCAAATACTGCACAAACAGCAAGAAAGACAGATTCCCGGGATAAAAAATATTAACATTCACAAAACTGACTTAAACCACACATGTAGCCTAGACACAGCAGAAAGGTCTGCTTTTGTTAAGGAGTGAGCACTGAAGTAAAGACAGGGCAGGGATGGACAGACCCTCTGGCTTGGAGGAAATGCTGCTCAAAATACTGACTATTGTGCATCTGATCATTATCATTTGTTTTATATGAAAGACAATAGATTACATGGTACAGAAATTTGAATGAACTTGTTCTTAGAATCAAGACCTAGAAAAGCTTATATGTGACCTCAGTCTCCGAATATTAGCCTCCTTGTGTGCCCACGGGCATGGCATGCCCTGCTCTGTTTGTGAGCTACCCTGAAGACAATAGAAACCACCAAGTGCTCACAGGCCACAGGGTGCTTAGGGCTTCTGAGGCATTCAGTAAGTGCCAGTTTCCTGCTCTTCAGACAAAGGAAAGCAGGTGCTGATTGGCATTTGAAGTCAACAGAACATTTTATTTTTATGGATTTACCTATTTCATTCTTTAAAAAAATTAGCATGCAAAGCACTAGGTTTGCTTGTGTGGCATTTTCAAACAAGCTTATTTTTTGTTGGCTCTCCTTCCCCTATGTGCGCTTCAGCATCCTGCTGTCTTCTTCTACCATGTCACCCTCCGAAGCCTCCTCGCTGCTTTTCTTCTTAGGAACTTGGGTTCCGAAACAAATAATCTACTCTCTAAACACTTCAGTGTTCCTTCTAAACAGGACTAAGAGATCAGTCTTAGAAGACTAGCAAGAAGACCATATTATTGTTATATAAACAGACACCAGAGAAAGTCCTTGGATCAAGGAAGCTCCTCAGAAGATCTTTTTTTTCTCATGATCCTGTCTTTAGGAGGCCACTGCCTAGTCTCTCTCAAGGCCAGCCTGGTTAAAATCCCATTTCTGGTTGGAAGTGAGATATGTAGGATCAATCAGGTTTTATTGATCCTGTTTGGAAATTGTATATGTGCTGTGATTATAAAAATTGCTATTTTTTGGCTAGTATTTATTAATTAAAAAAGCACCCTTTTCCCTATTTTGAATAATAAGCAGTTTTTGAAGTTTTGACATGGTATACCAAGCAACATCCTTAATATAATAGTTCGTTTATGTTGTAGTTCAATTGGGTCCAGAATATTTAAATGGTGTGAGTTTAGAGTATAACAGGATAAAAAAAAAAGCGATAGCTTGTGGTACGTAATATGTTTGTAGAGAAATATTGATGGGAGGCAGCTTCTGTAGGAGCCTGGGAGAGAGTGAAATTAAAGAATTTAAAAAAAATAACAAGACCTCATATCTTTGTACGTTTATGGGTAATGATGTATTGGTATTTTAGACTAGATGTTTCCATAAGAGATTTCTTTGTAGATATCATGAGTGCTGCAGTCTAGAGTAAGAAAAACTAATCTGTGATAATCAATATGTCAGTATATTCATGACCCAGTACACATAAGCCCTCCAGCTGTGCTCTCTGATGGTCACTGTGTGTTTCTGAGCATTTGGAGTTGCTGTTCAGCATTTGTTACTCTGAGCAGATGACTCTTGCCAACACATGGTACTGTTTTTTGCTGTAGAAGCAAAGTGGCACAAAAATCAAGTAGACATTTGGTACATCAAGTAGATATTTGATAATCTAAAACACAACCAGAGACAACAAAATGATTTTAAGGTCACTTAGTGCGTATTTTATCAAGTATGTTTTCATTTTGACTGCTTCAGTTACATGGAGATATCCTTAAGACTCAGATATTTGCTACAGCATCTGCTGTAGGTGGTCACGCTAGGTGGGTAGGCTGGCCAGATCAGTTTCATTGAAGAAAGCCAATATCCTGCTTTTGAGAAATGATATCTGAGATCTGCTTCAGATCTGAAGGAGAATAAAAGTAAGCCCTTATGGAAAGCATTAGTTAGTATTTTTATGTACTTATTTTAGCAAAAATCTGTTTTCCCTTAAAGGATACCAATAAATATACAGCAAATAATAATAATATAAAACCTAAGGTCTGTAAGGTGAAAATTCAGTTCATCCTTCTTTTCTGTAGAGAAAAAAAAAAGCCTGAAAGAGAAGGACTATTTGTATCAAGCTGCTGTATCTCTGCCCCTTTTCCGCCTCTGTAGAATCAAATGTGAACATGGACAGTCATTATTATAGAAATCAGATCAACCACTTGGTTCATGTAGATAAGGGCTTCCTAACCTTGGTGCTATTGACATTTTGGTGACAGCATTCTTCAGTGTGGGGTGGAGTTCCATATTTTAGAGATTTAACACCCTGAGCTCTGCTCTAGATGCCAGGAGCAACCCCATCCCTATCCCTTACTCTCAGTATTTGAGTATTCTTCTTCAGGACATCAGGGGTGATCTTTGACGGGAAATACGAACAAGTAAGCAAATCAACAAGCTGTTGAGAACCTTAGAGGCAAAGACAAATTAGAAACAACAGAAAATCTGTTCAAGTATTTCTTTTCATTTTTCTCCTTTCATTCCATGTGTGAATGTGTGATGCATATATGTCCAGGTGTATACACTTGTAGAGGCCAGAGAATCATGTCTGGAGTGTCCCCATAACCCACTACCTTTTAAATATTATTTTTATTTCTATTTTTAAAATATTTTAGTATATTCCTTGAAAAGTTCATATATTAGAAGATGTGTCTTGGTCACACTTATGTTTGCCTCCTCCCAATTACCCCAGGAAGTCCTAGAAAATTGCTCTCCCAACATCATGTCCTCTCTTTCTTTCTTTCTTTCTTTCTTTCTTTCTTTCTTTCTTTCTTCCTTCCTTCCTTCCTTCCTTCCTTTCTTTCTTTCTTTTTTCTTTTTTCCTTTTTTTCTTTCTTTCTTTCCATTATTTTTTTGAAGGGACAGATTCTATCAGTGAACCAAGCACTCAAAGTTTTGTCTATACTGGCTTGTTAGCAAATAGCAGGATCTACTCGACTATGCTCTCCAGAACCAGAGTTATAGAAACAGGTTCCTGTACCTAACTTTTTACATGAACTGAAAAAAAAAATATGAACTCAGGTCTTCATATTTGTTCAGAGAGCACTTTTCTGACTCAGCTATCTTCCTCACTTCCCCCAAGTCATTTCATATACCACAATATTTGTGGTATTAGCCATGTAATTCCTAAGTATTTTTTACTAAATAGGCCCCACGAAATTTGCTCAACACAAAGATTCCTAGAGAGGGATCCTAAGAAAAAACTCTAAAATCTTCATGATAGCCTTAAGGAGGCATTCGGGCACCAAAAAAAAAAAAAAAAAAAAAATGGCCCCCATTGGGTCATGTATTTGAATGCTTACTCTGCAGTTGGTGGAACTGTTAGGGAAGAATTAGGAGGTGTGGCCTTGTTGGAGGAGGTGAGTCACTGGAGGGGGGCTTTCAGGTTCCAAAAGCCCATGCCATTCCCAGTGGACTCTCTCCCCCTCTCTGCCCCCTGCCGTGTCTCAATGCCTAAACTCCTAGCTACTGGTCAGCACCATGCCTGTTTGCCTGCCTTCTGCTGTGCCCCCGTCATGAGGATCATGTACTTAACCTCTAAAATTGTAAGCACGTCCCTAATTACATGTGTTCTTTAGGTTGCCGTGTTCATGGTGTCTCTTCATAGAAAAAGTAACCCTAACTAGAACAGCAGAACAGTCCACTTGTTCTTATGTTTATTGTATGGAAAATGCCAGGTGTCATTTCACATCACTCCCCCACATATTTTTTTTTTCTGAAGTTTCTCTTTGATTTGGGCATGCCTCTTAGGTAGATTTGCTGTCAGGTGTGTCCCCAAGGTCTGCTTATCCCCAGATCTCCCAATATGGAATTGCATTGTATTTCTCTGAACCCAGCTTTTATATGAATGCTAAGGACACATACTCAGTTCCTCATGATTGACCAGCAAGCCAGCTCGCAGTAAATCTCTTGATCAATATTCTCATTGAAGTGTTTTGTCCAAATAACATATAGACTATGATAGTGGAAACACTGTAGAGGAAGATGAAGAGAGTTAAGAAGTCTCAGAGAAGAACATAAAATAGGAATTAGCCTACTATTGTCCTTCAGGTTTAGTGTCGCTTGCCGCCATTTTACCCCAAGGTCAAGTACAGTCCTGCACACTTGGTAGCAATTTCAGAACCACTCAGCAAATAATGAATGAATGAATGAATGAATGAATGAATGAGGGAATGCTTTATTTTGCTTAATAATGCTCAGTACATTTAATTTGCTAAAACTCTTTTAGTTTTAAGTATACAACTGAAAGAAAGAATTGTTACCTTATTTATTTGCTCGTACTAAGATAGCAACGAAAGCTGAATCATCAGAAATGATTAAATGTCATAAGTTCCTTGTGGAGAAAATGCACCAATACATCCAGAAGAGTTTGTGTAAGAAGGTTCATAGCCAAGGGTCAAGTTACTTAAAAGCAAAGTACTTCTTAACATCAGAAGGCAAAGTTAAAAGGACATCTCACTTTAAGGTTTCTGCAGAGCTACGGTTTTGTTGTCATTAAATATATTAAATACTAATTTTCATATTTTGGTCTTTCATACTATTACCCTTTTCTTATGATCTGACTACAGTACTTCCAAGGGAATGAGGGACTGTTTAAGGAGTACGTGGAAAGGATTCCTGAGTGCTCAAAGTAATGCTTTTTGTGATGGGTGGTTTCAGCATCTATGAGCAGTGGTTCTCAACCTGTGAGTCATGACTCCTTTTGGAGTTAAAAAACCCTTTCTCAGGGATGCTTATCAGATATCCTGCATTACTAATATTTACACTGTGATTCATAACAGTAACAGGATTGCAGTTACAAAGTAGCAATGATATAATTTTATGGTTGGCAGTCACCACAACATGTGGAAATATATGCGGGGTTATAGTAAAAGGAAAGTTGAGAATCATTATTCTAGGGTCATGATCATGAGTGGGAAGGTACTTTTTACCTAAAGGAAAGCATTGATTTGACTCTTTGCTCATCCGTGTTTCCCGTTGAGTTTCCAATTCTACACAAGGAATTGGACTGCAGAAGAAACTGGGGGAGACCAGAACACTTTTGTGGGTGGAGGGTTCCCTGGTTCAGTTGCACAGGTGCAACAAGAATATGACCTTATTCTGATTCCAAAATGGAGGCTTTTAATCCCTGCTTTAGTGAGAGAAGCTTTTATTTAGATTGGAATGAAGATGCTGTCTCAAATATCTTCTTTGCTCATTTGCATAATAAATATTTATTCAATTAGAATACTAAGTAAATTTTATCAGGCATGTTTATGTCAATAAAAGCCTGACCTCTATGCAAGCTTAGCACATTTCCCCCTCATATGATTCCAGCATTAATATCAGACTAATAGCACCACCAACAGCAGCAGTAAATTTTGGTGATCTGAATGATTGTAGATGTGCTTATTGGATTGACTGATTTTTACTCAATAAGTACATATTTTTACTTTTTTTTCTTCTCTAATGAACTCAGTGGATCAAAAATTTGAACAACTGGCAAATGATAGGAACATGGTATAATTCAATAGCAAGCATTGTGATGCTTGTTAGGGGCTGAGGTGTGAAGGAAAAGAAGATGGCGCCTTTGCCATGCTAACTGACAGCTACTGCAACTATTCAGGGCTGTTCTCCGTTATGCAGAAATAGCAAGTTGTCTTGCAAATATCAACTGGAGAGTTGTGTAGGGTAAAACAATAGCCAAGAAAAGAAGAATGATTAATACAGATCAGGTTAGTATGGTGAGCTTTATTGTTTTGATATCAAATTGGTCTCTTGGAGCTGCAAGAAGAGAAGACAGCAAGTACAGAAGAAAGAAAGGAAAAAAACAGGACAAACTGTAGTAGAGGCCTCCTCTAATTGATCATTTACATTCCCAAATAAGTGTTTGAAAATTAAATTATCGTCTCCTTTCTTAGTAATCAAGGTCAAGAGCAATGGAAAAATAAACAAAACTCCATAAAATTCAGCTATTTTCTAAACCAGTGAAGTCCTAGGAGGCCAGTGGTTCTAATTATACAATGGGGTGGCAGGCTTCCTCACTCCTCAGCCCAGTACCATATTCTTGGCTCACACTGTCAGGAGGCAGTGCTACCAAGGTATCTGGTGGTATAGGGCTTTTTAAAGCACACATGCCATTTTATTATGTGGGCATCAAGATAAAGAATTTTCTTATGTATAAAAGGGCACCCATTTTTAGACCTGGAGACATTTATCTTTCTTTGGAACTGAGATACAAAACTTTAAAATCCCCTGTTGCAAGACAAACACTTGCAGCTGCTTACTGCTCAGCAAGACACCTTGCTGATGGTTTTGCAAGACATTTTGACTGAAGTTTCTCAATACCACATTGCTATATTCCTGTATGTGTGTTGATAGGGTTCTCCAGTTACCACCTTGAGAATCCTGTGATATGATTATTCAGTGTTCTAGTATGTGAGAGTCTA
Source organism: Microtus ochrogaster (assembly GCF_000317375.1). Classification (NCBI taxonomy): domain Eukaryota; kingdom Metazoa; phylum Chordata; class Mammalia; order Rodentia; family Cricetidae; genus Microtus; species Microtus ochrogaster. The sequence goes on from NC_022012.1 coordinate 58,092,979, forward strand.
TGCCTTTTGGCCCCCAGAAAACTCCATCATATGATAAGACACTGAATGCTCACAGGCAGGGTGGTCATGAATTTCCTTTGGTAAGAGATGACTTATTCTGTTTGCTATACTGAGATGTTATAAAAGTGCCTTATCTTTACACAGACTTAATACTTTTAGAAGCATGGACTACCATTGGTTTTCCAGGATCTAATATCTTATTCATGAACGTTGACTTAACAAATGTTTGCTAAATTAAATGATGTGATTACTTTTACAGACTTCCACCTTTATACTAACTTCTAGGCTTACCCAAAGAATATGAAATTATTTCTGTATTATTGCTGATTACATACATTTTCTTAGATAAACCTGTATATTGCTGAAGAGGTACTTTTAAATATATATGGAGGAGACATACTATCATATGCCAAATAAATACATTGAAAAACACACACGATGTTGAAAAATACACAGGTGAGCAATTCAGCACATAGTCTTGGTGAGCATTTCCAGATAATAGTGGCTCACATTGTCCAAGGAAACAGCTGTGTGATATACTTGAAGGTACAGAATTGGGGGTTCAAAGGCATTTATTGACTACTTCCCCACAAACCAAACAGTATCGGGGAATTCAAACTTTTTACCCTCCTTTTCTTTGTGAATGTGTTCATGACTATGTGCACATGGCTATGGAGTTCCACAAGCCTTTGTGGTGAATCATCCAGTAAATTTCTGCAATCCACACCCAGCGTTGGGGTTACACACTCATGTTGCTGCCTTGCTTTTATGTGGGCATTTGTACCTGAACTCAGGTCTTCATACTTGCATGCACACACTTTAATGACTGTGGTATCTATGGTTTCATCCCCTTATGATTCTTTAATCTGCAGATCCATGAAAAGGCCTAAATAGAAAATGGACATTGGTACTGCTCATTCTTTTGACTCTGCATTTGCAGAAGGAAATACAACTGTAGTACAATTATCCAAAATTTAGCTTCCTGGGGCTGAAATACCAGAAATAAACCTTCAGACAATAATGAAAAACTACAAAATATGCAGTGTTAATGAGTGCTATAAAGGAAACAGGGAAACACAGATGTGTGTTTCAATGTCTCCTAAGGAGGATATGTTTGAGCAGAGCTGAGGGTGTGAGAGTGGGCAAAACATGGAGGAGGTTTCCTGGTTGAGGAGGCTGTTATCTTTCTTTCAACTGTGTTGAGTGTTCCGGAATGTGGGAGTTGTGTTAATAATGGCTATGGCGATCCCGGGATATCCTCCGTTCATGGTGTGCTTTGTCCTGAGTTGACTGAATTGGCAGTCAAATCATTTGACTTTTCCTTTCCATGGTTCATTTTGGAATTGCAAATATAGTTGTGTTTTCCCATGTGTATCCTTTTTATTAATTTAAAGCACCTAGATTTTATTTTTTTATTAAAGTTGATGTCTATTTCCTATTAATATTAGCAAAACTGTTCACTTCCTTGTAAACATGCCAAAAGAAGCAATGAGAATGTTGTCTATAGATATCTACTAAAAATGGCCATTTAACACGGTAGCTTTGAATGTGGAGAACCTCAGAGATTTTTTTATTTAATGTTTTATTAGCTTAAGGTGCCACCTTTACTTTATTCCTCTGTAGCAGGTAAATAAAAGAGCATGTTTCCATTCTAGCAGCACTGGGCACATTGATATTTATCGATTTCCTTTAGCCTTTGGGTTGACATGTATTTTATTTCTATATGCAGCCTTAATAAGTTGTGCTTAAACTTACTTTTTGTTGCCTTTGTAATCTTATACAGCAGCCTTCCCCTATTTTTTCTTGATTAGTTGCAGAAATTCCTTTGAGTTTTGACATTTGAGTTTTCCTTGTCTTTTGCTTTCTATTATAGGGGAGTGTACAAATCACACCCCATAATCTATTTCCCAAGAAGCAATATAGCCATAGTCTAGTTTCACTTCTACAAGTTTGTTACAGAATCCTTTTCTGGTTTCTATATGGAAAATCCTAGAGTACAGTGCTTCACATATAAGAAAACCATAGAGCTCTGAGTCAAAAGGGAAATTGATTTTAAGACCTGAATGAAATCAGTGCGAATTAATACAGTGTTTTCTGGACCACTGATGACCAGTGGTAAAGTTTTCCTAAACTTGTATGGCAAAAAAAGGGGGGGCCTGGGCAGTTTGGATGCTCAACTTACTGAACCTGGATGGAGGTGGGCGGTCCTTGGACTTCCCACAGGTTAGGGAGCCCTGATGGCTCTTCGGGCTGATGGGGGAGAGGGACTTGAT
>NC_022012.1:58095351-58097848 GCF_000317375.1 Microtus ochrogaster
GGGGGGCGGTGGCAGGGAGGAGGCGGAAATCCTCAATAAATAAATAAATTTAAAAAAAAAGGAAGCAAACATAAGAGTGAAATACTACTAGTTATAGCTGAATATATATTCTCAAACCAACAATAGGTCAGTCTGTTTCTTAACATCTCATGAATTGATTTTTGTGAATGACAGGGATAGTACATAATAGTTGTAGCGATTTCTATGTCCAATATAATAATTAATATTTAGTTTTTGATTGATAAGTTGATTAACATGGTTAAATTAGATAAAATGCAATTCCCTTTCATGGTTGTCTCCTATTGTGACACTATCTTAGTGTACAAACATACTGACAATCACTGTTACTAGTAATTATTTGGAGTTGTACATATTCAAACAAAAACAAACTTCTACTTTGTGTCCTGCTTCCTCACAAAACAATAGCATATTACACAAACAGTTCTTATAATGATTCTTATTAGCTTTTATTTTGAAGTAAGTATCCGTGCCTGTGTAAACCTGCACAAGCACAATCAATTAAGCTAATCAATAGTCCAGAATGGGTGGGGGAAGGGTGAACATACTCTACCCTTAGCTTAGCAGTAATTGCAGGTTGACTGCTGAATGAGGTGGCAGAGTCAGTTTTCTCTGGGCATATGAAACCTGATTGGTTGTCCGTGCTTCCATGGATGACCGGCCCTATACCCATGTGTAATACTGACAGCGCTAATTGGCTTCAATAAATCAGGAAAGGGAAAAGAAGAAGAGGCTATAGAGGGGTGAGTCAAGGGTCAGTATGGTTAAAATATTTAGTATGAATGCTTAAAATTCTCAAAGAATTAAGTTTTTAAATAAGACCATCTTCAAGTCTACCTATCTATTTTCTGTTGAATCAGTCGTGTACCTTTTTAAATAACCCATTGTGTCTGCTTGTTCAGACTTATTCCTGGTTCTCTGTCATGGGGATACACGAGTCCATGTCAACATCACATGCTCATGAGTACCACAGATCAAAGGAAGTATTCTCTATCAATATAAGTTTAGTCATTTTCTGTCCTTTGCTTTTCTATATAAATTTTCTCATGGCTTATACATGTATACATATATGGATGGTTACGTTCACACCTTTAAATACAAGTTAGCATAAGGAATTTGGGGTGAGTTGAAGATTTACTAAATCACATTATTCCAGTATATGAGGACTGTGTGCTTCTAAATTGATTTAGACCCTCTTTTCACTATTTCGACCAGCAGTATATAATTAAGGTTGTAAGTACCCAGGGTATATTTGGTTATTAAATATTTATTTAATCTAATTTATTATTATTGTTAGTCTATGTTGAAATGATTATTATATATAGCAGCATTTTTTAGTAACACATCATAATAAACTAGAGAGTTTATGAATAAACCACCATTAATTTTTGTAGCTCCACAGTGGATCAATATGGATAAGTTGTAGTTTAAACACTTTGGCTTTTTCTAATTGATTTCTAATTAACAATCAAATGTATATGGTATATGGTATATTGATCTGTCATAACACATGCAAGATATAGCCCCAGAGATGGGATAACTGAATCATCAGGTATTTGATTTCCAATGTTTACATATATTTCAATACCTATAAAGTTTGCCCCAAATGGTATTTCCATCAGCCATGTATTTTCCACATAGTTTAGCAAGCTTCATTACACACTTCCTAAGAGTATATATATGTGTGTGTGTGTGTGTGTGTGTGTGTGTGTGTGTGTGTGTTAAAACATTTCATTTATATGCACTTCATCCAAATGTGTTTGCTTGCTTTTGTTCTGTGTGATGGTTAATTTTAGGCTTCAGCCATACTGCGTTCAGGGGTCTACATGTATTAGTTCTCTGCTCTCTTGTGTTCAGATGCCCGCCAGGGCAGTTAGCCTGAGCTGGTTTCCATAGAGCACTCCTTACATGAATCTATTTACCGTTGCCCTACAGGGTCTATTCCCAAAGAGATTTCACTCAGTATAGAGTCAGCTGCCACTTCAAGTCTTTATTTAATATTGGTTCTTCTGGGTTTTATGTAGTTTAATCTATCTGTGCCAATTACTGATGTTTCCCACCCTGCAGTTTGCCTTCTCATGTTGATAGTTTACTCCGGTGTGTGATGAAAAACATCGCAGGATCAGGCTTGTCCTCAAGCATTTTATGTATATTCACCATCTGTTTGAAGTGTTCCAGGAATGATAATTTTTAAAAATTTGTGGCTCATAATGATGTTCTGAAGACATAACCAATTTAATCACAATTTAATCAATGTATTGTGCAAATTCTCCCAATGTTAACAAAATCCACCAGGCTTCTTTTTGAGTGGGAAAGGGCTAAAAGCCAAATGGAGAAATAAATGAACTGAAATCATTAGACAGCTATGTGAAAAAAAAGTCTGAGATTAGTTCTACCATGCTCTACTTGTTTTTTTTTTATTTTTTTTATTCTATTCTTAATTTTTTTTTTATTAAGAAAGAAAAAAAATTTCCGCCTC
>NC_022012.1:58099748-58128808 GCF_000317375.1 Microtus ochrogaster
TGTTGAAGATGCTTTCTTTCTTCCATTGTATACTTTTAGCTCCTTTATCGAAAATGAGGTGTTCATAGGTTTGTGGGTTAAAATCTGGGTCTTCTATGCGATTCCATTGGTCGACTTCTTGTTATGAAAAGATTTTGAAAACGTGTATGGTTATAGCCGGCTAAGATTTGCAAATGAAGAGACAGATAATGAAATGGATTAGAGAACTCACAATAGATTTGGTCACATGAAATGTGGCTTATAAACTACCTTGACTCACATTATGGCAGAGAAAATGGACTCAGTCATGTCGTGCTACCATTTTTTAAACAATCAGTTTAGCAAGTAACAAGGATTTTAGCATTCTCTTCAAGCTATGGGAATAACTAGGTGCTTATGTATCTCTGGTAGATGTCCTGGGAGCTATAGTATGTGTGGAAGACTATGCAGTGATGTCTTCTCATGATTAGGGATGTATCTCTCCTAACATTTGACATGGTTATGTTCTTATTTTAGTGCTACCATTGTGAGTTTATGTAATCCCTCTCAACATGTACTACTTTGAACACGACTTTGTTAATGTATCACTAGGCACAAGAGTGTACCTGTTTGTTATTCTTCCTATCATTTCACTCTGTCCTTTACTGCTCAGTGTTATCAGTTATTAGTAGTTCCTGAATATTATCTTTTGTATCTTTATACTGTCACTTCTGTTGCTCTCTCCAGAAGTCTTCACCCAATCCACTTTAATCATTGTCCAGAGACCTCGATCTGCCTACACAGATGTATCCAGAGCCCCATCCCCTGGTTTCTAGTCAGATACAGCAGTAGACCTTAAGAAAGGATAGGAGAAATGTTAGAACCCTCCTATGGAATCACCTCAGATTTTATGCTATGTGATCATGCAAGGTGAAGTTCTCTTTAGAACATTCACACCAAATTTCCTTGCTTTTACATCAGTGGCCCTGGGTGCAAAAGAGCTATGCTATTAGTATGTTCACAGTGCCTGCCATTTATTAGGATAAATAGTATTCTCAGGCTGAAGAAGTGGCTCAGCGGGTAAACTACTTGTGCCATAAGCATAAAGACCTGAGTTCAAATCACGATAAGCCATGCGAAGGTGTGTGCAGCATAGCATCTCTGTAATTCCGGTTCTCCTATGGTGATCTGGGCAGGGAAACAGAAGCTTTTAAAGTTCCTGGATCAACAGGTCTGGTGTATTAGTGGTGAGTAACACACCGTGTCACAAAGCAGAAGGGGAAAACTGATACCTGGCATTGTCTTCTCACCATTTGCATGCACAATTACACACACACACAACCTTACATTGTCTGCTCACCTTTTCCACCTGCACTTACACACACACACACACACACACACACACACACACACAAATACTTTCTTTATTCAGCCTTCTTTGAATGACTAATTTGAGTTTGTAGTCTGTTTCCTCTTGGGCCTCTGAATAATTAAATTGCTTTGTACGTATATTTGGATCATCCTATAAATCTGATATATAAAATATTCCATAAACTAAACTTCAGTTTTCAACAAATTTGGAGCACACTCTTTTGGGAGAAAAAAAATTGAGTTGAACTCTTTTCTGTGTTTTTTTTTTTCTCTATGACTCACTATGAATATTCATGTTTCATCACAGAAAAAAATTAGGAAAGCTGCCTTTAGCTGTCTTTCAATTATAGATACTTTTAAAGATACACAAAACAGAGGATAATCAAGAATTTGCAGTTATCAACTGGTCCAAACAGCTGTATCTCATGGCCACTATGGTCCCATTCAAACTACTACTTCCACCAGTCCAAGCTCAACCAGAGGCCAGAATCTAGTACTAATAGAAGAAGGCATGAACAGAAAGAGTTGTTAGCAATAAAGGTAGATTGGAATAATGAGGGATTACACAGTAAAAAAAAAAATAAACAAAGCACTAAAGAATTTAGGTATGGTTTGGGAGAATTGTCTGTATTCTGTCAATCATGTTTTAAATAAATGCTGATTGGCCAGGCAGGAAGTATAGGCAGGATACCAGACAGAAAGTAGAAATGATACAATGAGAACAGGAGAATTCTAGGAAGGAGGAAATTGATTCCTCCCAGTCCCACTCCTGCACAGATCACTGAAGCAGCAGGATGTGATCTGCCCCACTGAGAAAGGTACTGAGCCACATGGCTAATATAGATCAGAATAATGGGTTAATATAAGCTACAAGAGCTAACAAGTAGCCTGACCTAATGAGCCAATCAGCTTTATAACTTATAAAGATCTCTGTGTGATTTTCTTTGGGGCTTGCTGGCTGGGGGGGGGTACTGGTCAGGACAGAAAACCCCAACAAGCAGGCCTCCCCCATGTTACATAGATATAGTAGGAAAAAACATCAACCACTAACCAGAGCACTGAGATGTATGCCCAAGAAAGGGACCTAAGACTAGAATCGAGGCTTCACCAGAAGCCTCTGCTAGATGGCAGAGAAGCCATTGTCTCTTAACTGGTAGAGATTATTTGAGAGCCACACTGTAGAAGACTGTGAAAAGTCATCACAGGGAGGTGTCTCTTCAGAGTTCCATCGCACTTACATCTGTGGCTGTGCTGTGACAAACTGACATTTGTAGTCACATCTTGCAATCCAACTCAACTTTCTTAGTGCAGTTTATGTTATCCCTATGCTAGACCTAGAATCATTTCTACACGGAGCCCCAATTCCATTCAGTGGAACCTGTTATTGGGAAAGCCCTACTAGTATACTGAGTGGTTTTTACTTAGTTTTTTTTTTTTTTTTGAGACTTTCATGGACACAAGTAAGTAGAAAAGTATGTGGTAAATACTCAGGAGTTCATTTTGATATTTGTAATTCAAAATTAGGATAATTAGTAACTTATTCTTTTTTCTCCCATATTGAAAAACTTGACTCTCAAGAATATTGATACTGACAGAATTGGATTGTCATATAATTTCTCATGTGTTTTGTTTCAAGTTAACCATAAAACAACCCCAGGATACCAACAGAAATGTCACAAATGACATTATGATTGCTATAACAGTTATTTTGGGTTATTCTTGGCTCTATCTATTGCTTTATCATTTTCAGTTCCAGGAGCACACACAAAATTCCATATCATACTTATTCACGTGGCCCCACTTTCCTCTTGCTTGTGACAATAGTCATCTTGTCTTTATGGCTTTTTCATGTGTTTATAGAATATTGAAAAATAATTTGTACACTATCCTCCAGCTTGTTGTCAAATATTTGATCATGATAAATTGATATAACACACTCATAAAAATGTTACACAAATGATATCTGATAATGTGCTCACTAACGAGTTTTGCCTGTTTAAGACAAGTGAGACAGGAGTTGCAATTTTTCTTGCAGCCATAATGATGGCCAAAGTTGGAAGAGCTTACACAGTAATCAAAATAACAATGATGATTATGATGAAGATGATATAAACCTCATGAGTGTATATGAGGAAGAAAGGACAGAAGAAAGAAGTGGAGAAGTAACGTTTCCATGGAAGAATTACAATGAAATAAATTAAATAAGTAAAATTAATTTGAAAAAAATCCTTCTCAGAAGAGGAAACACAAATAGCCTTGCAAATATTTAGAAAAATTGCTCAACATCATTAGCCATTATAGAAATGCAAATCAAAGCTCTGAGAGTCTATCTTATGCCAATTAGAATGAGTATTATCAAAATAACAGACCATAACAAGTGCTGGTGAGATATAGACAAAAGGAAGTCTCATTTATGGCTAATAAGAATGTAAATTAGCATACACTTATTATGCAGAGCAAAATGGAGGGTCCTTGAAAAACTAAAAATAGATCTACCATGTGATTCAATTATATCATATTAGGGGACATACATAAAAAATGAGAACACCTTATAAGGAAATGTTCTCATGTTCATGTTTGTTATCATATTATTTGTGATCTTTAATGGGTGAAATGAGCTTAAGAATCCAGCTACAAGTAAAATAATCTAGAATATTATATATATAGTGTAGTTTGTGCTTTATTGCATAATTACATCTTCATATGAAATATCAACACTTTTTAAAATTTTCCCAATTAATTAATCTATTCTTTTCTCATATATTGCATCCTGACCACAGTTTTCCTTCTTTTCTGTCTTTCCAGTTCCACTCTTCCTTTCTCCCAGATCCACTATTTCTCCATTTCCCTTCAGGAAAGAACAGGCCCCTGAAGGATGTCAATCAAACATGGCAGAACAAGTTACAACAAGAATAGGCATATGCCCTCATAGTAAGGCTTGCCAAAGTAGCACACTTGTCGGGGTCCGATGCCCCAACATAAAAACTACCTTTTCCTAACGGGACTGGTGCAGAGGCATGGGAAAAAATGAGACACAGTTCACACAGCAAGCAATACAGGAAGGCTTCATTCATTCCTGAAGATCACCTGCATTTATTATTCAAACACCTTTTATACCACCAGGTAAACCAAGGTGGAAGCTCATTAATATTCTCAGTCACACCTGCAACTCTGTTATTAGCTTGGAATCCACATGTCTTCCCAGGCGATCTACCTAATAAGGAGCAGTACATCCTGAGGCTTTTGTTAGTAGCCACAGGTGGTCTGGCAGGTGTGCAGCTGCCTTGGAAACTAACCATAGCCAGAGAACTTGGCTGTAAATATCTTGTATGAAATATGGGCCTACAATCCATTCCTTTTTAATAATTTTAATAAAACTGGTGCTTCTGTAACAGGACAGATTGATCACGCCTGAGTTGGGATCATGTGGGGGTGAAGGGATGAGTTGAGAGAGTACTGGGAGAGATGACTGGAATCGTAGATGTCAACACTTTCATAGTTTCTCGGACATAAAATGTGGTCTTATCCATTTCTCAAGCTCGGTTGCTTTGCTACATGACTCACCCTTAGTTTTAAACCTGAAACCAAAAGCTAATTATGAATATACATAATCCTACTACAAATAAAACATTTCATTTACTGGAAAATGTCTAAAACAGGAGAATTTATTGATGTGAATACAGAATAGTGATTATTTAATGTTTGAAAGATCGGAGGGAGAATTAATAAAAAAGAGGCTGAATTTGATCAATATATTCTTCATGTATGTGTGGGAATGCCACACTAAACTCCATTAGTATGCACTACCAATGTGTTATTAAAAATAAAACATAGAAAATGTAAAAAAAAATGTTAAGTGAGAAATCTCCCATTAAATGTGTTATTATTGCACAAACAAAACTATACGAAATCAAAGGGACACAGGAAAATGTAGCATATTTCTGTGATGATGTATCCATAAGCTCTTACATATGACTTAGGAGACCAAGAAGTACACAGTAAATGTATGTAGTCTCTGTTTATAAATTATCTCACTATAATTTCTAAAAATCAATAAAATTACAGGCAATTTTCAAAGAGAAAGAAAGACAAAAGAAGGAAGAGGATAAAAACAAAGCGAGATGTGTAAATTCACCATGGAAACACTAGGGTAATAGTCCCATCAGGTAGGATGCAGTGATGGATTCTAACAGGTGTTTTTCTTCAGAAGACCAAAGGGGGCTTTCAACATTTACCCTTCTACATGTATTGTTGAATTTCAAATGCAAATGTTAGAAAACAAACACAAAAGTCCTTTTATTTATTCAGTTTTATTTTTGGTTAGAATTATTTTCTGAAACCACTTCTCTATATTAAATATTTCCATTGTTGGGTATTTTTAACTTTTAAACTTAATATGTCTGCATAGTTATGAGGCATAGTGCAATTGCTTGATATGCACAGCAATGTGCAGCAATCAGAACATGATAAAGGAAGTGTTCATTGTGTCTTCCCAGGGAAAGTCAAGTAATAATGAGTCTACCATAACTCTGATAATTAAGGTGCTTTTGTGTTTGTGCCCTTACATTTATCTTACGGATTCTTAATAGACAAGTATTTTAATTTTAGAGAAAAGCTTTGGTTTGTGACCTTTTCAAAGCAGTAATGTGGAAATACACAGCATAAATACAATTGTTAATTGTTTTCTACTTAATAAGAGTACACAAAAATTCAACATTTGGACTCCTCATTTATTCAGTTCAGAAATTAAAGTGTCTTTAAAATGTCATTTATAATAATAGACTTTTAAAAATATTCTTTTGTATCCTACGTCAAAACAAAAGTTTACTTCACCTTGTACTGAATTATCAGTAATGAAATGATATGCACTTTTCCTGCATAAGAGAAAAAGGAACAGCTAAATAAATAAAAGTATAGGCAGAATGGATTAGTAGGTAAAAATACTGGTTCCTCAGCCTGATTACCTGAATTCAATACCCGGGACCAACTGAGGTGGAAAAAGAGAACCAAATCTTAGGCTTTTCTCTGACTCTCTCATTCACACTGTATCATGAGATTTGCTTTCCAATAAAGTGTTAAAAATATATTTATATGCAAAAATAAACATACAAAATTAAGAAATAAGGGTATAAACAAAGTTGATATTATTTCAAAAATGGAAAAGTCATCTTCTAGTGTCTAGTATTGACTTTGTGAGTTTATGTGCATGGCGGAGAAGCAAATGACACAGAAATATTTTCCAACTGACTTCATTCCCAACTGTTCCTCCTTTCAAATATTCTTATTTATTGTCTCATTGATTCTTTTTCTTTTCTTCCTTGAAATAGCAAAACTGTAGTTTTGTGTATCAAACTGTCAGAAACATCTATACATGGCATTTGTCTTTTCACAAGGAACTAAGCGCTATGTAAATACAATCAGCAGAGCTGAAATCACATAGAAGCAGCAGGAGATGTTCACAGTAACCTATGCAGACGATCTGTGGTTTTCACAGATGAAGGGAGGAAGATGACAGTGATTTTCTACCCCACATCACAGTGTTTAGAGCACTCGGGTAATTCAACCACATCTCCTTGATGGCATCCTTCCCTGAGATGTATAGCTTCTCTTTAATCATAAGAAAACACTAAATATGAATGGAAAAACACTGTTAAGAATAACTATAGTAGATTCTACTATACTGTAGGAAATCTAAGCCTGTCCATTTCTACAGTACATTATAACTTGATCACAAAACCTGAATTTATGAGTTGGATTCTCTCATATTACTCTTATTTAGTAGGCCACAAAGCCTCAGTGGGAGAGGATGGGAAGAATGGAACTAGGGAGTAGATGGTGACTGTTGGGGGTGGAGTTGCTAATCGCAAGGAAAGCCAATCGGAGTTACTGACTTACACTCAAGTTCTAAATATGTGGATAATAGATAGAATAACTAAAAGTCTCCTTTCATCTCCTCTTCTTCCCTTCCATTCCTATCTATTTTTCTTTCTCCCTTTCTTCCACACTCCTTCCCCTTTTCCCTTTCCCCCTCCCTCCCTTGGTGTAGGAGGTCCTTTTGTTTATGTGTTGTTTTCATTGGTTAATGAATAAAAAAATAACTACCTTGGCCTTTTGATAGGGCAGAACTTAGGTGGGGAGGGGGAACAGAACTAATTGCTTGGAGGAAGAAGGTGGAAAGAGAGATGTCATAAATCCTCCACCTAAGACAGACACTGGTTAGAATCTTTCCCTGTAAGCCATTGCCACATGGCAATATACAGATTAATAGAAATGGGTTAAATCAAGATGTGAGAGTTAGTCAATAAGAGGATAGAGATAATGGGCTAGGTAGTGATTTAATTAATACAATTTCTGTGTGGTTATTTTGGGGCTAAGATATCTATCTGGCAGCCGGTATGAACAAGCAGGCCCTCCTCACCCTGCAACACTCCCTTCCTCCCTTCCTTCTTTCCTTCATCAGGCATTCACAAGGAAAAAGCATCAGTAGTAAGATGGTAAAGACATAATAAAGTATAGAAGTCTGAAGGATACTGGAACAGGAGTGGATCAAGAATGACAAACTTTATATGAAAGAATAATTCTTATTTAGCTGCTCTAGGATTGTGAATTATAAGCTCAATGTCCTTTATTTATGGCTAGAAACCAAATATGAGTGAGTACATCCCATGTTCCTCTTTTTGGGTCTGGCTTACCTCACTCAGGATAGTGTTTTCTATTTCCATCCATTTGTATGCAAACTTTAAGAAGTCCTTGTTTTTTACTGCTGAGTAATACTCTAATATGTATATATTCCATACTTTCTTCATCCATTCTTCCATTGAAGGGCATCTAGGTTGTTTCCAGGTTCTGGCTATTACAAACAATGCTGCTATGAACATAGCTGAGCATATACTTTTGTTGTATGATAGGGCCTCTCTTGGGTATATTCCCAAGAGTGGTATGATGTGGGAGTGTCATATCAATCTGTTGATTTCATTGGTTAAGCAATAAAGAAACTGCTCGGCTGGCCCTCATAGGTTAAAACATAGGTGGGAGGAGTAAACAGAACAGAACGCTGGGAGGAAGAGGAAGTGAGCTCAGAGATGCCATGCTCCCATCTCCAGGGTGGACGCCAGAGCTCTGCTCTCTGAGGCACACACGATGAAGCTCCGACCCAGGATGGATGTAGGCTAGAATCTCCCTGGTAAGCCACCTCGTGGGCTACACTAGAAATGGGCTAGTCCAGGTGCGAGAGTTAGCCGAGAAGAGGCTAGATAGAAATGGGCCAAGCAGTGTTTAAAAGAATACAGTGCCCATGTAATTATTTTGGGGCATAAGCTAGCCAGGCGGCCGAGGTGCGGGGGACGCAGCCCCGCCACTCCTATTACTACAGTAATAGTAGTAATATTAGTAGTAAGGGTAGGTTGATCCCGAATTTCCTGAGAAACCACCACACTGCTTTCCAGAGTGGTTGCACAAGTTTGCATTCCCAACAGCAATGGATGAGTGTACCCCTTTCTCCACAACCTCTCCAGCAAAGGCTATCATTGGTGTTTTTTATTTTAGCCATTCTGACAGGTGTAAGATGGTATCTTAAAGTTGTCTTGATTTGCATTCTTCCTTTGAAGGGCATCTAGGTTGTTTCCAGGTTCTGGGGCCTGAGGATATATATACTAATTAGTAAATAATAGTAAATTCTTCCCAAAGAAGGCAAAATTCCATGAGGAATTCCTCCAAGCAATTAGTTCTGTTCCCCCTCATCACCTAAGTTCTTCCCTATCAAAAGGCCAAGGCAGTTTTTTTATTCATTAACCAATGAAAGCAACACATAGAATATTAAAGTTTTTGGTTATTAAAAATAATTTACTAGCATACTTTTAAATTGCAAGTATTTCACACATTAAGGAACTATGATATTTTGAGACTAATGAACATTTTTATTTAAGACTTATGAGCATGCATGCATTCTGTCATTCATGTTCCATTATTTTACTCTTGCAGAGGAACCAACACAGAGAGAGTTGACTGATGGAATCAAATATGTGGCAAAGCTTAGAAACCCCTTCACTTCATTTTCCTCAAGAGTTCTGACAAAAGTTAAGACACATTTGAGATAAAATAAGCAAGCCTTGTAACCCCCACCTCCCACAGGAGTGCAAATCGAAGGAAAATAATTGTTTTATACACATTTTGCAATTTCCATGATAATTTCAAATTTTTGTCCTCATTCTTGATACTGAGTATAAACTTTAGCAAACCTGAGAGTGTTAACAAAATGAAGAAAGTCTGGGACTATGGAATGGTCTCAGTCAGTAAAGTGTTGTCTCTATTAGAATGAGAACCTGAATTTGATCACAGCATCAATGGGGAAAAAATGCTGGGCATAGCAGTCTACATTCATAATCCCAGTTTTGAGACAGAGGGGACCCAGGGGAAGAATAGACGGAGAGAAATCTGGGGCTCATTGATAAGACACTCTAGCCTGGTCAGTGAGTCACAGTTCTACTGAGAGACCCTGTTTTGAAAAACAAAGTGGATGACTCTTTGAGAACTATTCCTGAGGCTGTATACACTTCTGTGTATGTACATATTCACCAACATACAAATACACAGACACCTGTTGTAGGGAGGCCTCCTGTTCTTTTCTGCCTGCTTAGCCCCAAAATAATCACACAGAAACTGTATTATTTAAATCACTGCTTGGCCTATTAGTTCTAGCTTCTTATTGACTAGCTCTTACATATTAATTTAACCCATTTTTATTAATCTATGTATTGCCACATGGTAGTGGCTTACTGGCAAAGTTTCAGCGTTTGTGTCAACGGGGCTACATGGCTTCTCCCCTCACTCTGCCTTCTTCCTCCCATCATTCAACTTAGTTTTTTCCACCTACCTAAGTTTTGCTCTATCAATATGCTAAGGCAGTTTCTTTATTCACCAATGATAGTCACAGCATACAGACGGGAATGTCATATCAGACACCAGCATACACATATGTATGCACGCATGTGCACGAACACACACACACACACACACACACTCACTTTTAAAAGAGAATAGCTCTAACTTGACCCTAATGGTTGACATTTGACTTGGCAGGATTAATATTACCACATATTTCACATTTCCGAGAAAGCTGAAGGTTGAGATTTGTTTGTGAAATCTAATTTTATGTATTGAGAAATAATTCAAAATATGAAAACAAAAATGTTCTAGAGCTAAATATAGTCTGCCAAACAAAACATGTCAGACCATTTACAAAATTTAGATAAGGCTATGACAGATTCTGGCCTCTAGTTCCACTGCTTCACTGTGAACCTGTTCTTCAATAGCAGCAATGGCTAGCATATGACTGAGAAGTTAGCAATGATGAAAAATCACTAATTAAGCCATGCTTTGTGTCAAATGACTTATTTAATCTTCATAAATATAACTACTTTATTAATAAACTTGCCTCAGGTGAGAAAATTGAATTAGAGGTAAGAAATATGCCCCAGCTCGCCATGATAGAGTTAGAAATTGTGGACACTCAGCATGGCAGTTACAGTTACTTCTAGATGAGTGGCCCTGGCCACAGGGATGACGAGTGACTTTCCTTAGATTTAGGCAACTGTCCCTCTTCTCCCAATTATGCTTTTGTCATCACAACAGATGAATTCTAAATATTTAGCATGTCATTCCTGGATGCAATTGTTCTGATGAGTTTTACCAAATGCAATCAGGCTTCTCATTTTGCCCTCCATCTTTATTTAATCAACTTGTCAGTGGTGCATAGAGCTATTTTCTCAATAAAGCAGAGAAGTCAACAGTACATAGAGCCATTTTCTCAATAAAACAAACATGTCAACAGTTCATGGAGCCATTTTTTTCAATATAGCAGACACAAGAATTCCTGGATATATGCCTCTTAGTACTTTCCTTTCAAACCATTTCATGAGCATACAATGTGTCTCTGAGGCATTCCCTTAATCTTATGCATATACATCACAAAGAATCTCATCAGACATATTTCTTTCTAGTACTTCATAGACTTAAGAGAAAAAAAAATATTTGTTTACTTATTTACTTCGCAAAATACATCACAAATCCTAAAGAGCCCTGAGAACTAATCTCCAGGGCCTCATAAAGGAATATAACCCTTACCAAAAGATGGCTATCCCACTTCTAGTTTCTGGAATAAAATGTCAAAAATCACAATTGTGCTAAAGTAAAAAAATGCCACTTGACTCTGCTTGTTGGTGTACTCTCAGTCTCTATCAGTCTCTTCTCCCTTTAAAAACTTTTAAGAAAATCAACAAGTCCAAATACTGCTCTGTAACCACCTCTTTCATCTATATCATGGTGGACATGGTAAAGCTTACCCTTATTATCCAGGCATAAACATTAATCTTCACCTACATGTTCTTGTATTTTGCTTCTTTGCTCATCTCAGGGGTCAGACTTGAAAATCAGATTTAATGCAAATGAAAATGAGCTCTCTTGCTATGTTGACATGCTTTGTGTGTTTGTGGTTTTATGAGATGCAGTCTCTCAATATGTATGTCACAGAGCTGTCCTGTAGTGTTCTGGGACTTGGAAAGACCTCCGACTCTTCTAGGCTTGCTGTTGTGTACACTGAAAGCTGCCCTGCTTTCTATAATTACAATTGCTCTGAGTTTTCTCAAAATATCTAATTTTTAGAATGAGGGCATATAGTTTTCTTCTGTATAGTCATATTTTATCTGTTGATTTACTGTGTATATTCTTTAAAAGAATTATTTAAAGGTATACATTTAGCTTCTGTCATGACACATTTATTCATCATTTACATTTTACTTTTCAAAACATGAGCTACTTTTGTATAATGATATCTTTGAATATTTTTCTTCCTGAAACACACCATTAAAGAAAATTATACATTCCTAAATAAAAGTGGTTCAAAATTACCTAGATAACTATCACAGTAACTCGAACGAACACTTACTACTAAATAAGAAATTAGGACCCTGGTTGGTTGTATTATTTGAAAGACTGTTTTTATGAAATCAAAGTCACAGATTAAAGTATGAAGTAAAAAAGTCTAAGTTGTTTTATTTAAGAATTATATATTTTATTTTCAAGGAAGAGTCAAGGAGAATCATTATTGAGAAATGAGATTAGCAAAACTAAACAGTTGAAGTGATGACAATCCACTAATATTGATGTCTTCTAGTTGTCCAGCTATGGGATTTGAGGCGGAGCTCATTTGACCCCATCAGCTGTTTATTGAACATTGAATGCTGCCCAACCAAGGTCTGCTCAGCACTCTGTGGTCAGATGAGTGCCTCCACTGGAAATAGTTTTGATTACTAGATGTTGTGGCCTAATGCTGAAACAACACATATCCCCCAGAATGGTATTACAAGTTCAATTTCTTCAAATTTCTCACCATTATCTACATGGGGGCCTTTCAGATCCCAATATATAGTTAACATCCTCATCTTCAGTAGATTTCTCTTCTTCTAAATGATTATCCAAATTATTTTGTAAATGATACAGTTCAAAAACCTATTGTCATGCAGGATGTATTTCCTAAAACATGATAACATTTACCAGTTTATGTAGGTGTTTTTCTGTGCTCCAGCAGTCACTCCTAAATAACCACAAGAGACTTAATATAAATTATAAATGCTCAGGCTCATTACTAACTAGCTCTTACAACTTAAAGCAATACGTTTCTATTAATCTATCTATGTATTACCATGTGACTCATGGCTTTACCTGTCCTCAGCAAGTCTTGCTCCCTCTGAGTCACCTGGGAAATCCTCTGACTCCACCCTTCTTCAACCCAGCATTCTCAGTTTCACTCTTCCATCTAGATTTTCTGCCTGGCTACCAGCCAGTCAGTTTTTTATTAACCATTGAGAGTAATATATATTAACAGTGTACAGAAGAATTATTCCACAGCAGATTTACCGTTTAATAAAACACCAAAAGTGACTGCTCAGCTCCATACACACTCTGACTGCTAAGGCTCCTGTGATTGGCACTTCTTGGGAGCTAAACATATGCTTCCATCACTAGATCCTAAGAATGAAGCTTTATTAGATAGTAGCACCATTTTATTTCTTCACCTTGTATCCAAGGTTATTGACATCTTTTTTTATATATGATAAAGCTTAATTGCCTGGCCATATCTCTGTGTTTGTGTAATTAGATAGCCAAAAATTTTAGTTCAATTACAAACACTATGTTTGGCACACTTATTGTTCCTCTTTTCTAGTTTCTTAAAGTGCACACACACACACACACAATTGATGGAAAATAAGGAAATTCAAATGAAAAGAAATTGGTTGAGAATGAATAAATTTATGGTATATTTCCTACAATGTTTCATAATTCAATTCTAATTCATTCTTTAATCAATGAATTCTACCTGTATACCTATATACCACTTTATTCTTCTTGGTAGATTGACATTGCTTTTTCAACTATGTAATGTCCCTTTCTATCTGTAGTAATATTTTTTCCAAAGTTTATTTAGTGCTATATTTAGCATTTATTTTATCTGATTAATGCTTATAGGATCTACTTTTTAATCCTTCTGCTATAAATTCATAAACTTTGTTATATTTGAAATAACCATATTGCTTGTAGATGGCCTGCTTAGTCACAAAACCCCCAAAATTCATTGATAATTTTCAGTCTACTTGTTGAACTATTTATTTCCCTTCTGTAACTCTAAGTTCTAAATTTTCCATTAGATCATTTTATATGTCTTATAATTCCTTTGGAAATTGCAAACATTTCTACTTGTTTCAGAGATAATTTTAATTGAACTTTTCTTATCATAGCTCCATTCTAGCATTTTATCTCCTTGGTACTTATACTATTTTCATTTTAAAGAACATTTATTTATTTTTGCTGGAACATATTTACTAATTATAATTGATAGGTTTTTGGTATAGTACATGTGCATGCAATAGGTGTTTTAATATAATACACTATTCTTGTAAAATGACTGTGTCATACTAACATTTGTTATTTCATGCTTTTTTAGGTAAAAATGGTGTGTTATTACCTTTCCATGTTTTGCATTAGGTCCTTGAAATTACTCCACCCAACCTGGGAAACTATCAGCCCACTCTTTACTTCTCCGAGCTCTACGTCCCTCCATTCACTATTGAGTACAATCGAGATATGTTTGTGTTGTGCTGACTTACTTCAGTTAGTATACTAACCTCCTGTTTCATTTATGGTACCCCAGAGCACTGGATTTTCTTCTGTTTTTAGACTAACTTAATTTCCAGTGTGGGTACATGTGTCACATTTTTTCTTTACTTGATTGTCTTAGTCTATTTAGAATATTATAACAATGTGCCTCACATTAGATAAATTATGAACAATGAAACAAATATGCCATATTTCTACAGGTAAACTATCTGAGAAAAAGGCACCATCAGATTTGGTTTATAGTGGAAGCGTGGCCTTCATAGGGGATGCCTTGCTGTTGGGCCCATAAGAAGGAAGATCAATGTGTTTTCCTTTAGCCTTTTTAATAAAGGAATGTGTCTATTAAAGGCATGTGCTTATTATCATGTTGACATAAACTTAAGTCACTTCATAAGAGGACCCCTTAATTAAGGAATTTCCTCTATCAGACTGACCTTCAGTTGTCTGTAGAAATATTTTTCTTAATTGCTAAATGATGAAGGAGAATTTAGCCCACTGTGCGAGGTCGCCCTACTCTGTGGTTCTGGGTTGTATAAGAAAGGTAGATGAAGAACTTCAAGAAAACAAGCCAGTAAGGAGAATTCCTCAGAGTTCTGAATCAGTTCTGGCTTTCTGGCTCTTGCTGTGAGTTTGTGCTTAACTTTGTAGATATCAAACTAAGACAGGACTTTAACTCAATAGTGTTGGAAACAAAAGGGGACTAAATATATATATAATTTCATGAAGCACATAGTTGCAAATGGAGATCATTCCTATTAAGAATATTAACACTTTTTCACTCTTCCTATTTTATTATTATGCTAATTAAATTTGCACTTTGAGAATTTAATACATGGGCATTAAGTTAGAGCCTGAACTTGAGGTAGGCACCTTTATTCAGACCACAACTTTTCACTCATGTTTCCTAAATTCATGATTTCACCAGCAGGATACCTCCATTTAATTCTGGACTTTAACAGTCTTAGTTCATTTCAGAATCAACAGAAAGGCACTATACCCAGAGTCTCACCTAAATGTCAACTGAATGCAGCTCTATGTGCCTGCCCTTGCTGGTGTATATACACTGTAAGCTCCGTCAATGCCCTATTTGCAAACAGAGGAGGCAGACATCAAATCCATAGGACTCACCACTGAATTGTTTCTCGGCTCTCCAGTAACACAACAAAACTGCTTCATTTTCTCCACCTTTCAATATCTTCTTTCATTTGTTTTATAGCTAAGGTTTTGAGGTGCACTTAGTGGGTGGATAGAATAAAATACAGCTAGATTTTAGATACTTAGATAGCTATCTTCTCACAAATACAATGCAGTGTCCTAAAGTAGATAGTGTGTCAAGTTAGAAACACATGCTCAGATTCTCCTTCCCTTACAGAAAGTCAGGTGATTCAGCTCAGGACCATAATGAAAGAGCCAAGACCAACTTGGTAAGATTTTGGGAGAAACTATTATTCTACTAAACACAGACTCCAAGTAAACAACAACAACACCCTTTCCTTCATGGTTTATTTTGTGTTTCCTCCAAAACTAGGAAAAGATTTTTGGAAATTTAAGAGCATTTTGTGCACAAGACAAAAACCACATATTAAGCCTAGTTAATAAAGAAGCTGCATGTAACTGAGTCCTTCACCAGCTTTTTGAGCCTCAAACTTTCTAAATAAGGTTGGTTCATTCTATAGAAGCTAAGCAAAGCAAAAGCTCATCCTGACGTCTTAAGCTATGCTGGGTCTTGGTTCTATGCACTTTCTAAACAGATTGCTAAAGGACATCCACTCTGCTGTTGGCTACACAACCTGAAGTCAAATAACTGGGTTTCTGCATTAGAATTCAGCTCACACCACTGATACCTTCTGCCTTTTGACAACAAAAGAGATATTTATTTCAGTTGTTATATACCAATAGCCACCCACTCACCATCTCAAATTAGTGTTTACAAGTCTGTCTTCTTAACCAGTCAACCTCTCAAAGGCAGGAAATGTGTGTGGTATTAGATCCTGTACAGGATGGTATAGTTGGCCACACAATAACTGGTTGTCAAATAGCAGATCAACATTTCTACGTTTTATTTGTGTCGCTACAACTCAGCTGTATTATTGGCAAATGTTTTTTTTAAGTAATCATCTTCATAAAATAAGGCCGTGTTGGCATATTTCACTTGTCTCAGCTCAAAATAACTGAGACTCTAGGCAGAAATCATTGCCAGAGTTATATTAAATACATTCAATTAAAGTAAAACAGCATTGATTCATCTTTTCTTTATGAAGTTGGCACACGTGCTCTTCCCATGGTACTGAATTTTGGATCTACATGTATTTTGAATCTAGAACTAGTTTACAAAGCCTGAAGGTATGAGGCAGTTCCCTGTGAATATTTTCTCAATGTTCTGCCTCCCCAAAGTTCTCAAGCAAGAAACAGAAGTGTCCTTCTGGGACCCATTGTGGAATAGCATGGGGCTGTCTGCTCGTCTGCCTATGCCATGCTGGATGCTTTTATGGCCATCCCAAACCATTCCCTGTTTTGCCTGAGATAGGTTGAACTAGTTTTCCTTTCTGCGAATGCCCTCAGCCTTTCCTGTTACTGAAGACTACTTTCCATCTTTCTCTTTTCTTAACTCCTGGTCAAGTTTGATAAGAAAAGAACTCAAGGAACATTTCAAGTTTAGGAGTATTCCAAACACAGAAAAGAGAGCTCTCAGTACTGTGTGCTGGAATATCCTGCAGACAGGACAAGAGGCACCAGAGTCTTCAGGAATAGCATGGAAGGACTGAAGAAATTGAAGTGGCTGCTGTCGGCTTCTTAGTTTCCTGCCTGCTTTTCAGATCTGAATCTCTGTTGTTTCTATCTCTTTTAAAAAGGTTCTAATATATTGAAAAACTCTCTTAATTATAAATCTATATACTTTTCAAAGTAAACGTATAAACTCACTAATACACATTTTAAATACTTTATACTCAAATTTATAAAGATAGATTCCAACATTAATAGTGGGTGGGACATGTGATAATAGTTGAAACAAACAAAAAAGGTTAACTGTATGACCCATAACATCAGTGTCAAAATGAAACTACAGTTTGAAATTTCAAAAGAAGATAAAATCCTGCCTCCAAAGAAACAGAAAAGGCATCATGTGGTGAGGAAGGGGCACAGCCATAACATCCTTCCTATTAAAAGTGTGATTTGCAGTGTACGCCTAATTTCATAAAACAGAGTCTCCTGCACTATAATTAAAGTGCTCAGTGCTCATAACTGACACCTGATATTCACTGTGCCTTCACCACAGTTATTAGAAGGATAACCAATATTACAGACCTGGCACTGGTTTGGCACTTCCAAAGCATCACGAAGTATGGTTGTATCTTCTATAGCTTCAAAAACTAAGGAATTAGTCAAATTGCACGAAAGAAAAATAGAAATTAAGAATTTTCAATTTGTTGATGTGATTGAAGTTTAAAAACATTTGTTTTTAATAGTTTTAAAAATGTATCTTAGTTTTCTGTGCTAAAATAGTATTTCATAGTAAAAGGACATCTTATACTTAGTTTTAATTTCAAAATATGCATGGTTACAAAGTTTAAAATTTAAAAATGCAGGCACATTATAGTGAGTCAAATGATAACAGAATAACAACGGGAAAAGACTGTTTACATCCGGGTCTTATTTCTCAGAGGAAAAAAATTTAGTTCATTTGTTTGTTCTGAGATTTTTCTGAATATGTCTCTAAAATTATTTATTGACTAAATAATTGTTTACAGATTTGATCACTTAAATTTCTCTAATAAAAACAAATATCTTCCTTTTTTCCCCTATGGAGTGATTACTCTGAGCACTGCACAATGAATATGCTGACTCCAGATCAGCAAGCCCAGCCAAAGCGTTCCCAGAGAGACTGTTTGTACTGTATCACGATGGTCCACCTTTATACGTCCCATGTGTGAAATCCGGTGTCTAATCATGCCTTCCTCCCTGTAGATCACAATTCTCATCCCACACCCCGAACTTTCCAACAGTTCCAGTGTAGCTGCTTTTGTTGGGACTCTTTTGCTGGCTTCACATTTACCTTGCTTCCAAAGTAATGGTTCATTTTATTAGCTCTCTAAAGATTTAAAATTTTCCTTTATCCTGTGCCATAGACTGGTAGAGATGTCTTTTCTTTGGCTTAGGGCCTTTGTTCTTTGTGCTGATGCTAGTTGAGGTTTTCTACCAGCTATGGAAGTTATTTGCTTTAGGGAAATTAGCTTGAGTTCTTAAGCAATTTCTCTGAGCCTTTCTCTTCTTAGAATACTTTCTTTCTTTCTTTCACTTCCTTTATTTTTTATGCCAGCTCTCTCTTTCTTTTCTTTGCTCCTTTATTTTTTTCATGCTGTCTTTTAAAGCTTCTACTAAAAAATTTCAGCAATTGCATTTTCGGTGATTGAGAATTAGTTATTTCCCAAAGTAAGGGAGGCAAAATACGTTGATGACCACAGGATGCCTGGCCCCTTAGGTACTTCTATAATTACCTTCCCTTGAATGTGATAGTATGTTCTGATGGGACTCATTATCTTGAGTGTATTATATTATGAGAGAGATTTGTCATGTGTAAT
The DNA here is from genome assembly GCF_000317375.1 of Microtus ochrogaster. Taxonomy (NCBI): domain Eukaryota; kingdom Metazoa; phylum Chordata; class Mammalia; order Rodentia; family Cricetidae; genus Microtus; species Microtus ochrogaster. The sequence goes on from NC_022012.1 coordinate 58,118,828, forward strand.
GGAAACTACTGATCCAGAGGCCTTAGGTTTCTTGGAAGGGAGAATGGCTTCATATAATTGATTGAGCTCCTTGATAGGGCAGCAGCAGAAGGCAGAGAACTGGACACGTGTTAGCCTAGGGGAAAGTAATTTTCATGTTGTGAACTTCTGTGCAAGGAACTATGGATACTCTTTTGGTTCTCCACCTACCTGATGCTGTGACTCTTTAATACCTTTCTGATGGAGGAAGGCCATTGGTTAATTAAATAAAGAAGCTGCTTGCCCTGATAGGTTAGAACGTAGATGGGAGGAGTGAACGGAGCAGAATGCTGGACGGAAGAGGAAGTGAGGTGAGACTCGACAGCTCTCCTCTCAGGGGCAGACTCCTCAGAGAGAGACACGAGATGCTCCACTCATGCGGGCAGAGGTGAGAGCTCTGCTCTCTGAGGCACACGCGATGAAGCTCCGACCCAGGATGGACGTAGGCTAGAATCTTCCTGGTAAGCGCACCTTGGGGTGCTACACACAGATGATTAGAAATGGGCTAGTCCAGGTGCGAGAGTTAGCCGAGAAAAGGGCTAGAGCTAAAGAGCCAAGCAGTGATTTAAATGAATACAGTTTGTGTGTTGTTATTTCGGGGCATAAGCTAGCCGGAGGCGGCCGGGGTGCTGGGGACTCAGCCCCGCCGCTACTATTACTACACCTTTCCTTATGTTTTAGTGACTAACAGCCATAACATTATTTCCTTGCTATTTTATAAGTGCATTTTTTTTCTAGATATAACGTAAATATCTGTCTTTTCTGGTGGTCTTAGATGACTCCTATGAAAGAATTGGGACTCCCGGGTGGAGAACCATTGCTCTAGGTAGTCAGCATAGTCTTGGACTTTACTACACCTAGGAAACAAAATGGTGATCTGAGTCCTATAACAGAAAGGAAGGAATGCCGGTATCTTCATCTTTAAGGAGAGTGGGAGTGTGAGCTGAGTAGGTATACCTGGTTGAATGCTGACTGCAGCTGCATAGGCCACTAAAAGACTCTGAGAGACCTGAATTTCAGGTAGGCTCTAGCCTCAGGTCCCTGAAAGTTTATTCACTGCAGTAGAAGCCGAGACTCAGCAACTTGCTCTTGTGTTATGGATAGGAATGGATAGGAGAGTTTCCTTTCCCCAACCCCCTGAGGATGCTGTATTAGTTCTTTTGTCCCTCCCCCCCCACCCCCGTTGCTTTCATTTTTTTCTTTACTATTTTAAGCTAGTTCTTGAGCCAAAAGCCATTTTCAAACGATATTATTCTTAGTCTTTCCTATACTTAGATGTGAGGCACTAAGGGAAATCAGGCACCTGAGTGAGACCCTCTAACAAACAATTTTCCATTTTGGTAGAATAAAAACGAAACATGAAGATATTTTCTCCCTTTGTATTGAATTTATCAAACAGAAAAATGTTTGATCTCTTGCTAGGTGCTAACACCCAACTGCTAGGATCCAGCTTCTGAAAAGCAAGAAAGTTGGAGCATTTGTCAAACATAGGCTGACTATTGTTAAACAAGCTTCTGGAAGGCCATTGTTATGGACTTGCTTGTTGCACTAGACCCCAGTAGATGAAACTAAAGCAAATGGAATCACTCCTACTGCTAAGAGTAAAGAAGCAGGCACATCCTCAAACTAAGTAGCTTCTCCTGAGCATAGAAATTTGACGATTGCTCATCAGAAAGGACCTTCCCTCCTTGAGTCAGTGCTGTAAGGAGGCCCCTCTGCTCTGACCTTGTACAGAAAGTGAGCCTTCTTACCCTCATCGTGACTGGTACATATTCTCTTCATTACCTACTTTCTTTTTCTTACCTTGGAAACCCGAGCATTTTGTCATGCTTGATAAAACTCATTCTTACTATCTATATGAAGTGCTTCCTGATACTCTGACTACAAAACAAAAGCCACTTACATTTTAAAACAAAATTTGTAGTAATTTTATTTTTTCTTTCTTTTTATTTATTTTTTTCTTAACAGTGTTGGTGACTGATCTCAGGGTTTCCTTCATGCTAGGCAAACACAGTAGCCTGTTTGAGTGGAAGTGTCACTCCAGTCTCTGGCATCCATATACCCAAAGAGTCTGGAATGTTTGTTTGGAGGTTCTATCCCAAGTCCCCTATGCCTCAGAGTTGCCTTAGTCCAGACTCCACCCCTGAGAAAGGTTGCTAAATGATGACACCCTCCCCAGAGATGCTCAAGACAATTCCTACAGGGTATTTAAACTGTCCCCCAGAGAACAAACACATGGTTTTCTGGTCTTTCTTTTTGGTCTCCTCTCCTGGGGGCTTGAAAGCCAGCTTGGAGCATTTGTTTTCATTAAACCTGGGATTTTTCTAATTTGGTTGGATTTGATCTGATTTGGGTTATGTGGTACAGAAACTTTTTAAAACGGACAAAACTTCTCTTTCTACAAAAGTAATATCCACCTTTAGTACTAGGATACGCAAATGCCTCAGGTCTCATTTTGCCTGGTGGTTGATTTTCAGACATGAGTTTGTGTTCTGTGTATAGCTACCTTGTGCACATCCTGCAACATGAAGCAGCATGTATCTTCCTTCACAGCTCATGAAAGAGGCTCCTGAGTGCCCTCCTCAGATCAATCTTCTCTAACTTTCTACCGTTTCCTGTACATATTTCAGATTAGGGTCTACAAAACTTTAACAATGATTTTAAAAATAGAAATTAAAAAGGATGAGGAAAAACAATTTAATACAGATTAGCATTCTGTGGAACTTTGCTAAGGGCATTTTCTGCATGTGATAAATAAAATCAAGCATACATGGTAAACTATTACATTGTGATGTAAGAGAGACACTGCTTGTTTTTGTATGAATCACAATAAGAGTTTGATCAGTGGAGACTATTATATACATTGTGATCCTGAATGCATCTGTTAACCATAGCAGGAAGAATCAGTTGTAACAGCTCTTCTTCCCTGAAGAGGCCAACATTTACCTCAAAGTACCACAGTATTTACATAAGAGCCCCTTAGCTGATAACTGCCAGTTCTTGTCATCAGCTGTATCCCCTGGTCCTCTGCTAACAGCACCACCTCCCAATTTGATGGAGGTGAAGCTGCTTTGAGGATGAAAGTAGACATTTTCAAATCTCCATACAAGCAGCAGAGATCAATCTGCAGCACTCAGTGGGGGTAAAGTCTGTTAATTATTGCAGAATTATTATGTGTTTTGTCTGTGTACTGCAAAGGAAAAACAACAGAAAGTGAAATGAACCATTTAGAAAGAAGTTACAATTACTAAATATTAAATATTAATAAATATTAATAGAATAAATGTAAGGGGCTATACTAAGAATGACACATACATTAAAATTGTGGAAGACTTATGAAGATAGTAGTCCTAAATTCTAATAAAACCTACAAAATTCAAAGGCTTTGTATATAAGCACTCATAGGTTAAACTAGTGCAAGAGATTTGCGTGCGTATTGAGGTAACTGAAAAAAATCCAAGGAAAGGGGCAAGATCTGTGCAGGCTTAATAATGGGCAACGAGTGGTACTACTGTCTTACTCCTTTTCTATGTCTTCATAATAAAAATAAAAAGAGAGATTTGTATTTATATTCAGATGGAAAAGCAAAATTGAAAATTATCGTCCTCAATTGACACACAGCTCACCCCTACTTCCAAAGAACCTTTTGTGTTTTGAGAAAAAGTCCATCAAAATCTTTTTTGAGCTGTTAACTTATTTCAACCTCATTTCTGGGTTATTGAAAAGAAGGAAATAACATTTATATAATTATTGCTTTTTGGAAATGAGAAAGAGGCAGTTACTATTATTAATATTAGTAATTAAAACAGTTGTGATGCAAAAAAATAAAATCAGTAGAGACAGCAGAAGGATCACATTCTATTTATTTATTGTGCTTATGAAAATATATTCATTACAACAGCTTGTAGGCACATAAAGATATGAAATCCAATTATAAGTTAAAGCACAAATGGCAGTATGCATAAACACCAAGCAAAAATAGGACAAAAATATGTATGATTCCCTCAACAGACCAGAAACTAAGACCAGGCTGGGTGTTGGCTGATGTTTTATGATTTCAAAACACCTTTTTTCACCTTGTCACCAGTAAAACAAGGGAAAAAAATCTATCTAAGCCCCCTTTCTCTCTCTTTTAAAATTTATATATTTATTTATTGAAAAAATATTTCTATATAACATTGTCTGATCATGACATCCCTCCCCCAACTTTTTCCAGATCCTCCCCTCCTCCTCACCCACTCAAATACACCCCTTCTTTCTTCCTCTCTCATTGGGAAACAAATTGTCAGCCAAGACCAACCAACCAACCAACCAACCAAATAAATAAACCAAAATAGGACAAAACGGACAATTTTAAAAAAAATAAAAAACATATACACATAGATGCAGAAACACACAATTCGGGCACATGGAAATTCCATGAAAACTCAAAATCAAAAACCATAATATTTAAGTAAAAGACCAGTTATATAACAAAATGCCAAGACAAAGAATTCTGAGACAAAACCCCCTCACAAATACTACTTAGTTTGTTTTCTGTTGGCATCTACGACAGGGCATGGAGGCTACTCTTAAGTATGGTTTGTATACCCAGTGAGACTCCTTTGGAGAAAAATAGTATTTCCTTTGTGAGTGATGTTCAATTAGAGATTGCTTCTGGATTAGGGATGGGGGCCTGTGTCTACTTCTCTTAACTCTGAGATCCCTATCTTACTTAAACACATGTTGGTGCTATGTGTGCTGTTCTCTCTTCATAAGTAAGTCTTTTAAGTTTCTAAAAATGGTTTGATTTTATGAGTTTGCAGATTTTCCTGCATGTATGTCTGTATACTGTGATGTGCCTGGAGCTCGTGTAGACTAAAAGAAGGTTTTAGAAATTCACACAATGGCACTCCTTTCTTATTTTTGAAATATTTATTAGTTTATTCACATCCATAAGACTTCGGATTGGAGCTAACTGAAATTCAGCCCATTCTGTCAGAGGAATCTTTGCCCTCCGAAACAGGTAATGAACAATTACAGAGATAATGATAACAGGTGGAAAATATGGTAGTGATTGCAAGTCAACAGTGCATATGCAGAAGAATCAATTCTTGTGCTAAATCTAAAGTGATAAATAATACTTTTCTGAGTAAACAATTGTTAGAAGGGCATAGTCTTCAAACAAATCATAAGCAGGAGCAGGAAGTCAGAATAGGACCTGCAAGAGTACATGGAACTGTTCAAATCCCTTATAAAGTCAAGGTAGAAATAGCATGCAAGGCCTACTTAATTTAATACCTGAAGATTGGATAAAAAATAGACCGAGTCAGAATTTTGTATGATTAATGATGAAAGGTTTCTGAAAATTGACTTTAACATGGACCAAAAGACATCAACACTTTAGCTGAATTTGTAATATTTCATAATTTAAATGAAAGGTCAAAATGACTACCAAGAACAAGATTTTTAAACATACAGACTCTCAGTAGGAAAGTGAGAAATATAGACCACTCTGATTTTAAAGCCGAGCCATCTAAAATGAAAGAAATGACTCATAGAAAATCATCATAAGCAAAGGGGCCCTGGAGAAACGAGGTGACCACAGACTGGTAGACAAAACTGCATTGTGTAGTTTGTTTTAGGTAATCTGTGCTACATTAAATATTACTACATCATTGCAAGTTTGCTACTCTTATTTATCACAATAAACATCTTATATGTGAGATATCTGATACGCAAGCTCAAAGGGGTCATTACCCATAGATTGAGAACTACTGATTTAGGTGTTCCCATTTTTGTTGCATTTTGTCTCAAGGTTTTGGTTTTTTTTTTTTTTTTTTCGAGACAGGGTTTCTCTGTGGTTTTGTACTGAAAGTAAGCACCAGCATTTGTCGGACATCAGCTCAGTGATGAAATCACCATGTTTGTAAGAGAGCTGCTGAAGTCTGTGGCTATGTGGCATGGTCCAGTTTTCCTCCAGAAGCAAGATTTCCAGTTGACCTGAGGGAGGTCCTCTAGATTCTTTATGCTTTGTTTCCTTGGTCATGCATTTTCCTTGAAGAAACTTATTCAGGATAATGGGAAGTTTGAAGGAAATGTTGACATCTTTATATACTGTTTTCTTAATTTCAGCATAAATAGTTTCACTCTAGAGCCAAGGGTAATAAGGGCATTGGCATGAAATTTACTTGACTGTGAGCTTTGTTTTAATGTTTCACAGCCCGGCAATTTACGTGCAGCATATTGTGACTCCAAACAAAGCCTGGTCATCCCAAATGCTTCAATATGTCTTGAGACTTCACAAATTTTGCCTCTTGTAGCTATGATCCCTAAAGTTCAAGACGCAGTCCTATCAGTTGGCCTTAGGCAAGTTAATGGACCTCTTCTGCCTCCGATTTCTCACCTATGAAATAGGTACATCACTACTTGGTGTGAGAGGTACTTCTGTATATGTGTTGCTTTTATTGGTCAATAAATAAAAAAAACTGCCTTGGCCTGTTGATAGGAAAGAGTAGAACTAGGTGGGGAAAACTAAACTGAATTCTGGAAGAAAGAAGACAGAGTCAGGGACAAGCTATATAGCCTGGCCAGAGACAGACAACTGATGCAAGTTTACACAGTAGGCCACAGCCTTGTGGTAATATACAGATTGATGGAGATGGGTTAATTTAAGATATGCGTTAGTGAGAAATATACTTAAGCTATTGGCTAAACAGCGTTGCAAATAATACAGTTTCCATGTGATTATTTCAGGGCTGAGCAGCCGGGAACAAACAAGCAGTCCCCTACAGCACCTATTAATAGTTTTGTTTATCTTACAGAATTGCCGTGAAGATGAGAATACCAGTGGAAATAAGGTAAATATTAACTGTAGATAATGTTCTACATTTAAAATTTTGCCTCATCAGGATTGGGAGGCTTGCTCAGTTGAAAATGTACTTGCCTCCTAAGCAACAAGAGCAGGAGGTTGATTCATAAATCTTATGCAAAAATGGGATCCATGGTTGTTAATACTCATGAGGGACTAGTGATGGAGAGAAAGACACTATGGGAACCCAGGGGCTCTCTAGGGAGCCAATATAGTATAATAGGTGAGTTCCAGGCTAATGTGAGACCTTGACTCAAAGAAGGGAAGTCGTGTTCCTGAGGATGATTTGTGAGGTGGTTCCCTGACCACCCCATGTGAGTGCACATGAGTCTCCATACACATACATACATATAAATAAGTTACTTTATCAGAGCTTTCATTTCATTGCTTGAAAGTGTTGATTTTTTACCTTATATCTATATTAAACTATCAACAAATGAATACTGAAACCATACATCAGACACGTACACTAAGTTGTATTATTCTTTTGGAAATATTTGCAAATATTTATAAAACCTTACAGTAAAGGCAGAGGAAGCAGGACACACTGTCTTGCTGTGAGTTCTGCTCTACTGAAGGACTGTTTCTTTAAAAGTCAGCCCGGAAACCTCCTTGTATAGCTATTTCTAAGACTAAATGACTAAACCAATTTCTAAATCAAAAGTAAATGTCTCATTTGCCTTTGTATTACTCTTGTAAATCCATTTCACGTGGAGTAACTAAGTCGTTTACTGACATTTTAATTCCATATGACTTCGGAGTGGTGTGTGCATGAACATGCCTATCAGTGCTGACCTTTCTTGGGTTCAATTCTTGATTACAACATACTTTCTGGTGATGGAGAGATGATTCAGGTTCTGGTTTTTACACACATAGCAAAGCACAGAGAATAACTATTGAATTGCGCTTTTATTAGGCTCACTACATATAAAGATTTGCAGACTCACTTGGCATCTAAGTCATCAATAAATATTAACTATATTGTCATAACAACTACTCTTCTGTGATCAGCAGAAGAGTGGATCGTACAATAGAGTGAGGCCATTTACATGATTTAAAATTGGGCACTAAAACATAAATAAAAGAAATAGAAACTAAATGAGAAGATGGTGCTAATAAAAATGATAAGGGCCTCCAAAAACTCTTGCCTTCTTAACAATATTTTCATTTTTTAAAGTTGTCATTTTTTTTTTCAAAACTCTGGAAATTAACCAAAGGCTAACCAGAATCTAATAACTCAGCTGACTGTTAGTGAGAATAGACCAGTGGCTTCTTAGTGTCCCTCACTCCTGTGTTTTCTCATTCATTTGAATGGTCTCCTTGAAACAGTACACTCTCACAAGGCAAACAACAGCCCCACCCATTAGTAGTGCAGTTGGTGTTAGGACTCTTCCCCAGACTCTATTCCCCAGGGAAAAAGTTGTCATTACTTCACCCATTGAGTTTCTTTGTGCATGGTGGAGCTTACTTAACAAGGATTTATTTTTGAAAAAAATTTGCCTTTTTCTGAGAGGAACTATCCCAAACAATTAGAGATGACTGTTAAATATTTAGACTGCCTGAGACTACAGTTATACTGCAAGAATAAACAGCGGGCTAACCAAAGAACCTATGAGGAAAATCTGAGAATTAAAATTATGGAAGATTTGGAATGATTTTTTTCTTTTTACCTAGAGGTCTGGAAAACCATACACATGTGTTTAGCTACTGACATGTCCAGGGTTGTGTGTATGTTAAGAAAAAAATTACCTCTAATAATACAAAAGCCCTCTACAGAGAAGTCCCAAGCCTTTATCTATGGTCAGCTTTAGAGCTCTTTGCAATATAAAAGTGAAGGCTATAGTAGAATTATAAATTTTGGCAGAGTGCTGAATAGCAATTTTTTCTGAATTGAAACTTACCATTTTGGAGAGTGGCTGCTTAAGACTCAGGAAGTAAATGAAATTTAAAAGACTCAGGAAGTAAGCAACTCACAAGTCTTAGGAGATTACTGAAATTTACAAGGTTCACAAGACTCCTCCCTAAAGTTATATAATCTTTAAGAACTGCTGAAAAGGTCTATAAGGAAAGGGAGAGGAAGAAAGAGACAGACTTCTAGACCTCAGACTTGTTTAATTGCCTGAAAGTTGTGTAGGGAGCTTCAAGCTCCAGGGGTGCTTCTTTCATGAATAGTCACCCATGCCTGGGTTTCCCAGGGATATAATTGCTTTTAGGTAGTGAATACTTCTGAGTAACTCCTCAGCCATACCTCTGTAAACAACACAAGTAAACTTACTAGTTCACTTAGCTAGAGTTGGGTGAAACAGCATGTTGATTCATGCTGCCTGAGAAAAGAAGTAAGGTGTTTAATACATTTTCTAAATTCATACTGACCTTTGGCAGATATTGAAAGAGTCATTTTAGATACCTAAGGAGGACTACTGAATCATGAGTTGTCTGTTGAAATAGCTGAGAAGACACTTCATGGACTGGACAAAGAATACAGACTTAACAGAATTAGTTCAAAAGTATCAATAACAAGGAGCAACCCCAGCAAACATTAAACACAGGGAGACTCTGATATCCTGAGTTGGATGCTATATTATATCATTAAAAATGCCTATCTTCAACTTGAGATAAGTACACAAAATGAAACATGGCCCATGCATTTGAGGAAAAGTTAACAGATATCGTCCTATAGAAGATGAAAAATTAAAATTTCTAAGCAGACTTGCTGTGCTTTTTTACAAGTTCAAACTGAGCCATTTCTCAAGCCTAGGAAGTTGGAATTTGATATTTTACATGTGATTTCCTGCAACAAGTTTGAAATGAAAAGAGTATAGAACTTTGTCTGTGAGAATTTAGCCTGATAGTCTCTTTTCTTTTAAGCACCCCTCTCTCAGAACTATCCATTTGTTCTCAGGACTGGTTATATAATGTACTTAGCACTGGCTTTAAAGTGAGGTGCTTTTATTTTCAATGTGTTTTAAAACCACCAGGACATTGTTTATATCTTTCTAAGAATTCTGTGTAGCAACCACAAGAGAAAAAGGCACTTGAATGTCAACTCAAAAAAAAAAAAAAAAAAAAAAAAAAGACGAGTGTCCTTAGCCGAAGTTATGGCAGCCTTTTTT
>NC_022012.1:58128908-58183726 GCF_000317375.1 Microtus ochrogaster
CCATGCTTAATCTCGTATGCCGTCTCAAAAAAAAAAAAAAAAAAAAAAAGCAGACGAGTGTCCTTAGCCGAAGTTATGGCAGCCTTTTTTCTCATAACCCCTGTTTCTCCAAGGCTCTTCAGTATGAACAGCCAGCTGTAAAAGCCACTTTACTGCTTGGTCACAGAGATGTTTTAGTCATCAATCAAACAAATAAATGGGGCATTTAATTAATATTTTTGTTGAAACCAATTTAAGGGAATTATAGCAAAGCAATTTTGATTTTCAACAGTCCTACTCACCATCTGCATTTGATGAGAGTCTTGACATCAGTCTAGGTTGCTAAGCAATAAATACTTCTCCCTTGACTTCTGAGTCCCTGGCCTCATTCTATTATTGTGTCATTCAGCTTGTCACACTGTGATGTGTGGGACTCTGATTCCTGCATAGTCAGCCATGCACACCTGCTCTTCCTACAGTAGAAAGGGATAAATAGGAGATTTTGTGGAAAGCAAGATGATCAAAAGATTAGAAAGGAAGGCCACATAAACCCCAGAGTTTAAGGGATGTGCCTTTGAAAGGAAATATAAGTCATCATAAGTTCAGGCAGTTGATCATTTTAAAACACAGGTAAGTTTCTCACCCAGCAGAAATACATGGCCTTTGACATATTTAAACTAACTTCGTCATTTTAGCAAAAGTTCCAGGATGAAATATGACATGATTTCTAACAGCTTCTGCCACATGTTCACTTTATCAAAGGCTTGTGCTCCTCTTTTATCACCTATGTATTAAAGTTCTGACACCCATAAAGAGAGAAAAGGCTGGGGAGCACCCCGAGCTCATCTGAAGAATTTTCACAGCCAGCAACCTCAAAAGGCAAATGCCTAAAATGGCACGCAAGCACTTCTTTAAAAGCACCTTGATAACATGTTTTAAATTTCATTTTAGTGTTATTTCATCGTATGACATAGATATATGTATTTACTGGAGTTTTGACTCCATGTAATGATCTGGGGGGGGGGTGAAGAGGCTTGCTGATTGACCCTCAAGGTCAGAAGTCACAGGATAGGATTCAGGTGTCTTTCCCTTAGTGTCAGGTTGGAGTCCTCTCATTACGTGCTGTTCACTATGCAGAAGAAATACTCCAGTACCCTTACTGGTTAGCTACAGAAGATTTACAGGGATGTAAAATGACTAACCCCAAAGAATATAGAAGGGAAACTAGAACTTACAGTTCCCATGCTCTTTCTTCTCACAACACGTAGACTCACAGGGACTCTTTGTTTTTCCTCCATACACTTCGTTTTGAAAAGTAAATGTCATGGAGGAAAGCAAATGAAGGTGTGAGGCTATCACAATATTTTAGCATGAAAGATTCAGACAGCAGAAGTCAGCCAAGTCCCATCTGCCACCTTGCAGTGTGGGCAGGGTGGGCGCCACTAAGATGCACAATTATATGGTGGAGAGATGGGGCCATGGAACAGTTTTCACCTGTCTTTAAAGTTGAATAGTAGGCAATAGTGTACATGGACCATGTTTCCATTATGTCTCATTTGTTGACAGGCCCTAGATCATTTTTATTTCCCGGCTATTGTGAAAAGGACAGCAACGAGGATTGCTGAGCAAGCATCTGTGGGATGCCAAGGAGTGGTATAGCTGGATCATTTGGTAGATTTGTTTTTAGTTTTCTGAGTATTCGCTATACTGATTTCCAGAGTAGTCGAACCAATTAGCATTCCCACCAACAGAGAATGAAGCTTTTCTTTTCCACAGAACCTCAGGGGCATTTCTTATCAGTTGTTTCGTTGGCTTTAGCCATTCTGGCTGTCCGAAGATTAAATGTGAAAAATTTTTATTTTCATTTCCTAATGGATAAGGATTATGAACACTTTTTGAGGTGTTTCTTAGGCATTTTTATTTCTTCTGTTGAGAACTCTCCATTTAGATCCACAACCAAGTTTTTAACCAGTCCTTAGTTTACCTGGCTCTTTTTTTTTATTCTTTATATATTCTAAATATCAATCCTCTGTCAGATCAGTTTAAAAAGATTTTCTCCCATTCTTTCACTTGCCTGATTGTTTCCTTGACTCTATAGAGCTTTTTAATTTCATGAGGTCAATTGTTGACCTCAATTCCTGGGTTAATCTTGTCTTATTCAGAAATTTCATTCTACATAATTCTTGTATGATATTACATGTTGTCTTCTAGGAGTTTTAGTATTTAGCTTACAAATTGAGGTCTTTGATCAACTTAAGTCTAATATTTGCTCAAGGTGATAAATATAGGCCAATTTTTATTCTTCTACACACGAACATCCAGGCTCTACATCACTATTTGTTGAAAATGCCATTTTTTCTCCACTCTATATTTTGTTGCCTCTTCGTTAAATACTAGAAAGCTGTAAATATAAGTTTTCATGTTTGGCTCTCTTACTTCATTCCACTCATTTACATATCTATAGTTGTATTATTATCATATTGTATTATTATTTTTATAGCTTTATAAGATAACTTCAAATTTTGAATGTCAATCTTCCCAGGATTCTTTTAACACAGAATATTCTTTGGTGTCTGTGGTCTTTGAGAGCTTGAAGTACATTGTGCCAGGTTCTTACAGTTAGCATTTTAAAAACCATTAATCTAATGGATTTTCTTTTGTGTATGTGTGACTTGTGGTTTTCTCTTGCAGCTTTCTATGTCCAACTTCTGTTCTCTGTATTTAGTGTTTTAACTATAATATGTCCTGGGCCCTTTCTTTTCTGGTCCTGTGTTTTTGGTGTTCTGTGTGCTTCTTGTATGTATATTGGTATGTCTTTCTTATTTTGGGAAATTTTTTTGGCTTTGATACTGTTGAAAATTTGGTCTGAGGTCTGCAACATTGACCTGTGTAAGTGGCGTAATAACCAGGCTAGCTTAATATGAAACAGCAAATTTTAATGAAGGGATAGCTTACAACACCAGGGATCCAGCGATGAGCAGGAGATACAAAAAAGAGACCGGAGGGGCTCATGCCCTCCAGATTTATACGTAAATATTAGTCCGAGGCCAACATGCCCCCCCCCAATGGGCTGGGCTATCCCTACAGACCTGGAATCTTCTCCTATGTCAATAATTGGAAAATTTAGTCTTTTATTGCATCCTACAATTTCTGCAAATTTCTTTAGTGTATTTCTTTAAAAAAATTTTTCTTTGCTTTGCTTTGATGGTCCAATTCTTCTACTTCATATTTTAGCCTCGATATTCCATCTCCTACTTGTTTGACTCGACTGCTAAGGCATTTGCCTACTTTAATTGGGTTATTGAGTTTTCATTTCCATTTTTCATTTCAGTTTGAGTTCTGCTCAATATTTCTATGTCTATAATAAATTCAGTTTTCAAATCTTGAATAAACTGCTTTTGTTCTCTTGCTTAGCCATATATTTTTGTTTTCTTAGACATCACTCATGAGTTCATTACTATATTGTTTATGTTCACTGAGGAGTTTTCAAATCCTTAACTTTTTTTCATTATGTTTATGATTGTTATTTAAATTGTGTACTTGGGGCTTATCTAAGTAACTTACATTGGAGTATAGGTCTATAGAACTGGTGCATTTGGGGAGCAGGCAACATTATATCTGCCTTTTGTAATGCGTGTGTGTGTGTGTGTGTGTGCCATGCGTGTGTGTGATGTAGGCATGTGAACTTCTTTCATTATTTCTACTTCTGATGTCAGATTCTGTGCTGACCCTTGTGCTGGACAGAGGCAGGAGATGTTGAATCAGAGTGTAGGAATGGTTTAAGAAGGCAAGGCTCTATCAGAACTCAAGAGAAAATGCTTTTGTGTGAGATGCATGACTACAGCTAGGTCTTCAAATATGGGGATGGTTCAGGTGAGTGGAGTTCTTGGCATTGTTATCCATTTATTTTAATTCATATGGTTTATTTTCACAATAAATATATTTTCTTGATACAATGACCTATTCTCTTTCCTTTTAAAAATCCCCCTGTGTTTTTTTAAAGAGATAAAATGTTTCTTTTAAATTATCAAGTTCCTAGGCATTATTAGCACACATTTTACATTTTGGGTTTTTACATAGCTGTCCATGGATAAAATGAGTGACTGTCTTTGACTTACAAAGGATGTACTATATTCTCAACTAAGTCATGGTCGATATTAAGTCTCTCTATCCTAAATCTTAAACTAACTCTTTCTTTTTCTCTTTCTGCTCACAGAGTGCATGTGCATTTTCTTGTTCAGGGGGTGATATGCAGCTATTGTTGGCCTCTAGGTTTCAATTTAGAAAAGATAGACTATCTGGCAAATATCTGCCCTTTGCTGTGCTGAAACACAAATACACAAGGCCTCTACCAGTGCATACATAATGCTGAATTAAACTCTAAAAAGATAAGAAGAAATACAATGACTAGCAAATTGGTTTGGTGGTGGAGATTAAACGTATGTTTATTCTTTTTTTTTTTTTTTTTTTGGTTTTTCGAGACAGGGTTTCTCTGTGGCTTTGGAGCCTGTCCTGGAACTAGCTCTGTAGACCAGGCTGGCCTCGAACTCACAGAGATCTGCCTGCCTCTGCCTCCCGAGTGCTGGGATTAAAGGCGTGTGCCACCACTGCCAGGCTTGTATGTTTATTCTTCCTCTATTTTGTTGAACAGACAATTTAGTTAAAAATGAAGTTTTGAATTTCCAGAGAGCATAAATATGGGTCAACTACAACAGTCGAGATTGATACCTGAATGGGGGACTAGTAAAACATGATATTGAAATAATATCTGGTAATGATTATTAAAAGGATATTTTAATTAGACTTTATTATCATATCAGGCTTGCTACTCTAGACATATGATTTTATTCAGTGAATGAGGAAGTGAGGTATAGCAAGAGATGGTCAGAGAATGAACATCACAGCATTGGAATAGGCTAGTTGCCTTTGAAAATAAACCTGGGTTTTGTGGAGTTTGGAGAAAATTTTAAGAATTCTTTGAGGCTGACCTGGAAATGGGTATCGGCGGGTTTGATGAAATAATTTAATGCCTCTTAGAATAAACCTTGGTTAAACCTTAAGAAATACTAATTCCATGGCCCTTTTGTAGACAGCATATCCAACAGAAGTTTTGGTGAGGGTCCACTGTTGATGGTGTGACAGAGGCCAGAGACCTTGAACCTGACCAATAACACACTACACAATGAAAATTCACAAGTAAAGCTGTTTGGACAGAAGAGTCTACTGCATGATACACAGCCACCAACATGAATGACAAGGCAATGGAGAGGCTGGAAAGATAGAGGAATGAACTTTCTTTTTTTTGTTGTTTGTTTGTAATCAATATTCTTATTTGCATTTTAATTTTTTTTATTTAATTTTTAAATTTTTATGTTTTTTAAATTTATTTATTTACTTTTCCTTTAGAGGGGACACTACACGTGTAAAGGATGGATATGGAGGGACTGGGAAATTATTAGGATTGGAATGCATGATGTGAAACTCCCAAAGAGTCCATAAAAGATTGTTTTTTTAAAAAAATAGATGCTAATTTCATAATTGGCTGATTTATCAGTTGCTATTATTATTTTGATTCATAATCAAGCTAAATTTAAATCATTATGCACAAACATTTGGATTTATTTCTTAAAAAATCTAGGAAAGAGAATTCATAGATATAGACTGTGAATATTTCCACTCTACCTCCATTCTTTACCTAGATGACAAACATCTAGAGAGCAAAACTGTATACCTGTTTGTTATCTTCATTTCTTAGAACATTTTGCAGTTTAGGGGACAGAATGATATTTTTTTATATAATTACTTAAATAAAACTTATTAAACAAATAAGAATGAATCTTAGAAAGATAAGTAGAAGAAAAAAAAAGATGTTTTAAAACAGGCAGCATGACTCAGATTTTTAGAGAGTACAAAAGACTTAGTCTCACAGTAAAGCTAATTGATCTATTATTTTCATCCTTTTGTCATACCAATTTTATGGAGTGCAACGCAACACATTGTCTTAGCAACAGCCTGGGTTATTTGAGGAATTACATGGGACCGCTTGGCCAACAACTCAACTGATTGCCCCTCAGTCCCACCATTGGAAGCCTCACCTGGCAACAAGCGATGACCAGTTGAGACTCCATATTCCCCATTACCAGGAGTCTTCATTGGGATCACCTTCAGAGATTCCAGGAATTTTAATCTGCATTAGGTTTCCACCCCCTCCAAATGAACCCCACTTCCAGCTGTCTCTCCCCACACTTTCTCACTCCACACCATCTTCCCCCATAGCCTGATCCCCCTGCTTTCGTCTCTCCCCACTTCAATCTGACTGTAACATTTATTCTGTTTTCCCCTCTCAGGGATATCCATACATGCCCCCCAGACCCTTTCTGTTCCTAACATCTCTGGGTATATAAATTGTAGCTTGGCTATCATTTATTTATTGCCTAATATCCACTTATAAGTGACTACATACCATATTTATCTTCAATCTCTTTTCTCAGTATTTTGCCATTTTCATTAGAGAAGTCCTTTACTTCCTTGATTAGGTTTATTCCAAACTATTTTTAAAGGTTATTATGAGCATAATTATTTCTTTCTCAGAATATTTTTGATTTTGTAGTTTTTCACGTTTTCTCAGTTTTCTGCTATTAACAACTGTCTTAGCTTGTTTACTATTTCCCTGTAGTCAATTGAGTGTGCTTATTTTCCTCTGCAAGCAGAAATATTCCATCCAGGGTCCTCTGTGGGGTTGGCATGATAGTTATAAATTCCTTTAACTTGCTTTTGTCCTAGAATTTTTCCCTTTCCCACTGAGGTTATATTGGCAGAGTTGGCAGTTGTAATCTTTCACCATTTGACTCATATCTCTCCAAGGCCTGCTGGTTTTAAGTTCTACTTTGAAAGTTATTCTGATAATTCTACCTTTATTATATGACTTGAACTACTCTCTTGCAGCTTTAAGTTAACTTTCTTTGTATATTTCATGTTTTAACTGTAATATGTTGTCGAGAGTTCCTTTTTGGTCCTGTCTACTTACACTCTATGAGTCTTTTTTTTTTCTGGATGAGCATTGATTTGTCTGGTTTGAGAAATTCCCCTCTAAAATTTTGTTGAAAATATGTGTATTCCTTTTGCATAGAATTCTTCTGTTTCTACTATGCCCGTAATAGGGAAATAGTGGTCCTTTCTCCTACCTCCATCCTGTTTTTGTTTTTCTAGACAGCGTTTCTCTGTAACTTTGGAGCTCATTTGCTCTGTAGATGGGATTGGCCTCAAATCCACAGAGATCTGCCTGTCTCTGCCTCTTGAGTACTGCAATTAAAGATGTGTGCCACCACCACCCAGCTATAATGGTGCCTTTATGTAGTGCCACAGACACATAAATATTCTGTTTAGAATTTTTTTTCTTAATTTATCATTTACCTTGACTGACTAATCCAATTTTCTACCTTGATTTCAGGAATTTTGAAATTTTATTCTTCATGTGAGCTTTTCTGTTGGCGAGGCTGTCCTTTGAACATTTATTTGATCTATTATAGTTTTCATTTTAATCATCACTTCAGCTTTATTTTTAATTTGGCATTTCTCTTTCTTGAAGATTGTTTTCATATCCTGAACTGATTTCCCTATTTCATCTAGCAGTTCGTTTGTGTTCTCTTCGAGCATACATTTCTTCTTTGGTGGTTTGGACATATTTATAATCATCCCTTTGAATTGTGCATCTGGAATTTTGTCTATGTCATTTTAATTGGGGAATATTATCAAGGGATTTTGTTTTTTTGCATATTCTTTGTAATTTTTGTACTAAGACTTACCTGTCTGAGTTTCTGGGGTAAAATTGTTGGCTAAGATTGTAAACTAGGGGTGGGTGATGGCAGTGAAGGGGAGGAGATGGGAGATGAGAGCATGAGGGAACTGGATGGTTGAGGGGGGAGAGAGACAGAGTAGGTGAGCAATGAGAGGGAGATCTTGATAGAGAGAGTCACTATGGGGTTAGAGAGAAAACTGGTACTGGGGAAACTCCCAAGAATCCACAAGGATAACCCAAGCTAAGACTCCTAGCAATAGTGGCGAGGAAGCCAGAACTGGCCTTCCCCTATAATCAGATTGGTGAATACCCCAACTATCATCTTAGAACCTTCATTCAGCAACTGATGGAACCAGATGGAGAGATCCAGAGCCACGCACCAGGCCGAACTCTGAGAATCCAACTGAAGAGAGGGAGGAGGGAGTATATGAGCAAGGGAGGTCAAAATCATGATGAAGGAATCTACAGAGACAGATGAACCAAGTTCGTGGAAACAGACAGCTGTGTAGCCTCCTGTGGTCAAACGAGAACCTCCATATGTGGGAGACAGTGGTGAAACTTGGACTATCTGAGACACATCTCATATTAGGATAAGAATCTATCCCTGGTACATGACCTAGTTTATTGGAATTCATTCCCTATGATGGAATGCCATGTTCAGTCATAATGCCGGGGGTGGGGGGAGGCTTGGTCTTGCCACAACTTAAAGTTTCAGACTTTGTTGAATTCCCATGGGAGCCCTTGTCTGTTGGGAGGAGTTGATGGGGGAGACAAGGGGAGTGGGTGGAGGGATGGAGAGGAGAACTGTGGAGAGAATGTAAAATGAAATTAAAAAAATACAATTAAAATAATGATTCATTGTTGTTATTTTTTAAATTAAAGTTGCTTTTTCTTCAGTAAAGGTGTTGGCAGTGTTTGGGGTAGACAAGCTTGTAGTACTTTTGAGCTCCTGCTTTCTTTTTGACAGTTGTTCACGTACAAGACCATGTCTTCTGACCTTTGGTGACAATTGAGTACTCTGTAACTCTATTTGTCCATCAAACAACTACCACGAAAAGAGTGTCATTGGCTAGGGTATGGTCATTTCTTAAGTATAAATTGTTTGGGGGACTAAATAGCCACCAGTATTACTACACGTCCGAATGTATTAGTTATTGTAGGTATAAGCAGGGAAAATAAAGAGAAAGAACAAAGAAAAATGGGGTCAGTGGTTAGTATTAAGTTGCTGGAAAGGAGTTAGTGGAAACTGACATATATAGAGGAAGCAACTGGAGAAGCCAAGAAAAACGTCAATGGTGAAAGAAATGAGATGTGAGAGTTTTGTGAACGTTAGACTGGAAAGGGAAAGTGCCAGCACAAACTCAAATAACAT
The DNA here is from genome assembly GCF_000317375.1 of Microtus ochrogaster. Classification (NCBI taxonomy): domain Eukaryota; kingdom Metazoa; phylum Chordata; class Mammalia; order Rodentia; family Cricetidae; genus Microtus; species Microtus ochrogaster. The sequence goes on from NC_022012.1 coordinate 58,138,058, forward strand.
AGATGACGCAGAACAGTCTTTGCTCTTCCAAGGTTGAGCCACAAAAAATAAAGTAGAACAACCTGTGTTCTGTAGAATGGGTAAGAGAAAGACAACATGGCACAGAGGAAAGAAAAATAAAAGTAAAGTGGGCAGCGAAGGACACTTGGGCATGTTTCTAGCTGAAGTCGAACAAGTTGGGCTGTCTCGTTTCAGCTCTCTTTTCTGTGGTCTGTTGGGCTCGACAGTTTCTGTGTTTCTGTTGTCAATGATTTTACTACTTAAACTATGAGTGTAAGTGTGTATGTGAAAGTATTGTCTACCACTCCAAATGATAAGAAGGCTCTGCGGTGCCCTGGAGAAAGGCGTTATGTTTGTGAGCGTTGCTCAGTCCTTACTGTAATTGGCCATGAGGTAAAAGTTACATAGTTCGTGATGCACAGCATCCAAGGCATCTGTAAATGGGAGTACACAAGACAAATGTAAGGTCAGTGAGATGCTTTGACCAGAGGTTTTTGAAAATGAATGCCTGTATTCTCATTATTCATCAATTAATTTGGTGGTTCCTGATTTTTATAGAACAAAGTTACCTTGAAAAATGGAATTTATCATATATAGTGAGCATCAGAAGCACGCTGATTAGAAGTGGTTGGAGGTGTAATAGAAGCTGTTCAAGTTAAAGGAAAACAAATATATAATAATTGTAATGACCATACTACTCTGGTAGCATTCGGGTCTTTGTTCCTCTTTTTTTCTTTTCTACTTGTGTCACCTCAGGACAGATAATGGCAGATTCTTTTTTATAACTCTAACTCCAGAAAGGCTTCTATTACACCCATAGAATTTAGTAAGGGGTAAATACTGTGTTTTGCTAGGGTTTAGATCTTCATTATTTTGTATTTCTGTCTTTACTGTATAGTGACTAATTATAATATTTAATACTCACACTAGATGATGAGATCTTTTCTTTTCTGGAGACTAGGTTCATGACAGGGCTTCTTTGTATAGCTTTGACTGTCCTGAAATGAACTTTGTAGACAAGGCTAGCCATGAGTACACAGAGATCCATCTGCCTCTGTCTTCTGAGTGCTGGGATAGATTAGATGTGTGAACCACCATAGCCCAGCAAGATCATCTTAAATGACAAATGCAATGAAAAATGCAATACAATCTTCCTAACTTAAGAACACAGAAGACAATACATAGGATATAATAATAAACAGAAATGTAAAACCTAAGAGGGGGCAAATGGTTTAGTATTCATAACCTCACAAATAAGTGGGGAAATTGCAGTCTGTATATATAGGAAAAGGCACACAGTTTACCCAAAATGGGACAGAAATGGATAAAACTGGAAACTTCCAAATTTATTTATAACCAGAAAATTGGAATGGAAAATCGTACGTTGCATTTTGAATGCTGTAAAATCAGCAGATTTGTGTGTTTGTCTAAAAAAGATAGTAATCAGCATTGGCAAGCAGGATCAGGCATTAAAAGCATTTTCACCTCTGCCACAGGACACATTGATTTTGATATGGGAGACTTTAATAAAAGTTTATGTCCTAGAGGAAGAAAACTGCTCTAAGGAGTGCTTTAAGCATTGTTACTACATTTTGAGAGTCAAGAATACATTATATTCTAACAAATGAGAATAATTTAAGGATCATGTTGTATACATTTGGTAGAAAATTGTGTGTCTATTAAGAAAGAGTTTTTATTAGTCGTGAGTAGCACATAAGAAATGCCTGTGTTGGCCTCTGTTGTCTGGGGCGATGCGAGAGGAACAACAAGCAGCTTTGGAACTCATGGAAAATGGCTCATAGGTCGGCATAACCATGGTGGGTTTATCTTGGAGAGACACAGTCCCAAGGGCTGTTTCCTGAGGACCTCATGTTCTTATTGAGCATAGCTTTGCTTATATTGCCCTTGCAGTTGCCACATCCCTGATAATCTGAGTTGTATGAAAACTCTACTGGCTTTCCAGCCTGCGCTGGGCCGTGACACTGGTACTTCCAAAAATAGTGACTGGCATTTTCCAAGCATCCCTGCTGGAGCAGATTAATTACCACCATCCTTAAAAGGAATGTAGAGATATAGATTTAAGATTATTTTTGTTAATGTCTTTCATGTAAAAAATATCATTGAATTATTTAAAATTTAGTAAGGTACACTTTTAATAGTTGAATGAGGTACTTGTTAAGGTCAAGGGAACAAGAATAAAGACAGATGGTTATCACTAGCTGAGGTACCTTTCTTGCTAACATAGTACTTTCTTTTTTTTTTTTTTTTTTTTTTTTGGTTTTTCGAGACAGGGTTTCTCTGTGGTTTTGGAGCCTGTCCTGGAACTAGCTCTTGTAGACCAGGCTGGTCTCGAACTCACAGAGATCCGCCAGCCTCTGCCTCCCAAGTGCTGGGATTAAAGGCGTGCGCCACCACCACCCAGCTGCTAACATAGTACTTTGATTGGTGATCAATGATAATGATTAATTTCCTGTACCCATTTTTGCCAATGACTTCCTGGTATGGTTTAATAAAACATTGTTGATGAGTGGGTGTGCAATCTTAGAACTTAGTGTAGGATTGACTGATTTTTTTTAATATATAAAAGTTTAAGTTTAGATTTGTGATTTTTATGATTCCTTGTAAGATTACCTTTCTAGATAGATAATGAAATGATTGATCCCTTCTTTTTAACCATAAACACCTGCCTGCCAGTACAAAGGAAATGGCTCAAATATAGTTGGCTTGCTTAAAACTTTGTTAATCAATTATTAAAAAAAATCATTGCTTTGGGATGAAGGAGTTATGGTGGGAAACTTAATACAAAAGAAAAATTTTAGCTACTTGTGGGCTTCTAAGAAAAACATATAATTTGTAATCATAATGTGATTTCTTTCTGTCTAAATATTTTGATTTTCTTTTTGGAAAATATGTAACTGTGGTTGTTAGGTAGTCTTTATTTGTATACAAATTTTTGTCTTAGGAGGCTTAAAGGGGATAAGAGTAAAATAAGAGAAGCAGAAAAACACCAGGAAAGAAGTAGAATGAAAACATCAGGACAGAAGTAGAAGGGAAAACACCAGGGAAAAAGTAGAAGGGAAATATCAGAGAAGAAGTAGAAGGAAAATATCAGAGAAGTAGAAGGAAAACATCAGGGAAGAAGCAGAAGGAAAACAACAGAAAGATCCAGAAGAAGAACAACTATGGAGAAGAAGGAGGAACAGGAAGAGGAGGAGAACAGGAAAGAAGAATAGAACACAAAAAGAACAACCAAAGAGGAGGCAGAGAAAAAAGAAAATGAAGAACTATGTTTTGCCCCACAGATAAAGTTCTCCTGTGTGTGTGCCAGTGGTTTACTGACTCCACACCTCCTCTTCTGTACCTAACCTGCTGAGGGAGGGCCACTTTGCATTCTGCCTTTCAGGGAATATCAAAACTTGGGATAGCGACCAACACTGCAGAAGAAAGCTTTCCATTGTGAAATAATGAGAAAGCTCTAGATTAATTTCTAGTACTTTCAAATGCTCCAAGTTTCTATATCTTGGTCGTTTCTCAAAACTATTTATTTGCTATGTTGATGTTTTATTAGTCAACATGCTTGCACCAGTATTACTCTGGCTAGTTTTGTGAAAATTTGACATGAACAAGAGTCAATTGTGAAGAGAGAATTGCAGGTGATGAAACAGGCCCATAAAATTGAACTGTGAACTGGCCTGCAGTGCATTTTCTTAACTAGCAATTGATGTGGGAAGCTCCGCCCATGGTAGCTGGTTCTTCCTCTGGGCTGGTGCTTCTGGATGATTTAAGAAAGCAGGTTGAGCAAGCTAGAGAAGCAACCTAGTAAGCAGCAATTCCCTCTGGCCTCTGCTTTAGCTTCTGTCTACAGGTTCCTGCCTTGCCTTTCTTTGACGATGAACTGTGATGTGTAAGCTGAAATGAACCCCTTCTTTCCCAAGTTATTTTTGCTCATGTTGATTTATTGCAAGAAAAAAAAATCTTATAACTAAGAAAAGTATCAATGACTGTTTTCTCAAAGAAATTAAATTTACAAAAGGTACAAACACTCCATAGTAGTTACGATACCAGAACTATTTTACAGTGTGCAAAGTATTTTTCCCACCAACAGCCTTACTTGCTTTTTGTGATGATTCATTTAAAAGCATTGATCTTTTGGGTCGACATCATAAGTTTAAATTTCTATTCTGACACTTACCTTTTCACTTTTGATACATTATCATCCTGAAGTTATATTTCTTTATCTGTCAACAGAGGATGATAATCGTGACTCATGCATTAAAAAAAAAAAAAACAGAACCACTATAAACTTTTATCAGAGAGTAATCTGTAACTATTAGCAGTCATTATCTCCAATTAGCAATAAGGCCAAGAATTAATTGAAGAACCCGAGAAACTTGACCAATTAGTAGAGCCAAAAACTGTACTTAAGAGTGTTGGATTTTGTTCTCAGGGGCCCTTGTCCATATGGCTGTCGAGGATTCTACAGACGAAACCGTGTCCTCAAGGAAGCACATTCAAGTGGCACTGATTATTTTCTTCAATATTTGTCTTTGTTAATTGTCATGTTCCTACTACTCTCGACTCAAGTCCACTTTCCCAGGTCAGTTCTGCTCTGCTCTGCCCTCAGTGCGTGTTTGGGAACACAAATAACCAGAGGACAAGTTGTAGTTCAATGAGTTAACCAAGACACAGCACTTGAGTTCTCTCACGAGGCATCCCTTTTCTCAGCATATAAATTGCTTCTTATTTTGAAAGAATCTAGAAGTCTCTCGTGTGCCTCTACAGTTAATCTGTGGTGTGATCACAGGTTTTATAGCTTGTGGAAAGCCACCCAGTAGAGGTGTGAGAAAACGTGAGTAAAACGAAAAAGGGGTTGTAGTATTATTATGAAAAGAGTTCTTAGTTCAAGGATTCTCAACACACACTGAGGACCACTGATTTTAAATGTATTTGGGTATGGTATAGGACACAGAAAAAAATATAGTAAATAAAACATGCAGGTTGATTCAATTGCTATAAAGTACCTTTTTAAAAATTAGCATATAGTAGCTGCTATTCTAGAAACCATATGCAAAAGATGAATTCTGTAGGTTATTTTAAGGAGCTTAAAATAATCTAAATTTTAAGGGGCTTCCTGTTAAAAGAAATCAATCTCAAATATTTGCCAGTTCCTGAGAAATATGAGAGAACATATTAAATGACACCAGCACAATATTAGAGAGGGTCAAAAGAGAAACATTCACATTTGTCTGAAGAGTTTAAGATTTGCCTTCTTGAGCAATTAGTAGAATTTTGATATCCAATAAAGTGTTTTATTTAGGTGCTGTTCTAAGGGAACGGCTCCTAATGAAATTTAATCATCACAGCTAATCTATGAGTCATATTATATGACTTTTCTTCCTTAAAGTACACACCTAAACTCTCTCTAGTAAGTATTAAAGAATATGTATGTATATAAGAAGGTTGTTACAGGAGCGTTAGAGGAGATAAGGGCACTGTAGGTAAAGCTGACTGCATAATCAAAAACTCTAAGTAAAATGGCAACATGGTAGCACAAAAAAACACTGCAGATTAAGTTTTATGGAATACTGGCCCACAGCATGAAGTGCATACACATTTGAGGGTAATGGAAAGATATGAAAGACACCTGGGAAGACACTGAAAGTATCTAAACCTAGCACTTGAAGACAATGTAAGATGGTTTGGAATGACTAGAAAAATTATTTTTATTCAGACCAAGTATAAGACAAAATGGTTTGAATTTTGACGGTGCTAGTGAGAAATGAAAGAAGTCCACGGGGAAAGGGAAATGTATTCGTGAGATGAGCAGTGACCTAGTGTGTTTTGGGAATGATGAATGGGGGGGGGTGGTGATGATTAAGGTCAATGAGAGCATCCCACAAACTAGTCTGAGTTATGGTTGGATGAGTGTTGTTCTGCTATTAAGTTGTTATATTTTATTGTGTGATAAATATGTCTTAGGGTCAACAAGAAGGCTCAGTAAGTAAGACTCTCGCTGTGCAAGTCTGATGACCTGAGTTTGATCCCTAGAGAGAACCAGCTCCACAATGTTTTCTTCTGGCTTTACATGCCATGGAATATCCATACCCACCTCTGAAGATCAAGATAATATGAACACACCCATGATTATAAATAAATAAAAAACTACAAGAATCATATTTTTGGTAAAAACAAGTATAATAATCACCATCAATATGATCATTTTATCTGTCTAGCCAATCCATTTAAATGCATTTTAAAATGTTCAGTCATTCACCGCCTTCTGCTTCCATTCTTCTTTGGATTTGTAAAATTTAGATTCTATCTCCATTAAGCAATAACATCTCATCACATTCATGCCAGACCACTAATACCACATTCTATTTCCTGGATCCTTGGTTCTGACTGTTCTAACAACTCCACATCATGCCCTTCTGCTGACGAGGTAGATTCTTTCACTTAGTAGGATGACCTCCAGCTTCTTGATGCTACAATATGTTAGAATTGTCTTCCTTTGTGTTATCAGTATGCAGTGTTTTTTATTATTTGTTCATCTGTTCATTGGCACATTGGTAACATATACAGTTTACTTTTGAGAATCACGCTGCTGATTTGTACCATGGCATCATTGGTACAAATATCTCTTTGACGCTCTACTGTAAATTCTTTGTGTATATATTCTAAAGCATCATGGCACTTTTTCTTATAATATTCTGATGACTTGCTATTTAATTTCCACAGTGACCATAGTATTATATCCTCATTAACAGTATACCAAGGCTCTAATATCTCTATTCTTCACAAAATGTGTTATTTTTCTTTAGCTTTCCTCTTTTCTCCTCCTTTTCTTTTTTTAAAAGAAAACATGTCCACAAATATGATGTAATTCATTGTAATTTTTTAAAAAATTGTATATTCTGCTTTAATTTTTTAAATTTCTTTCTTCTCTCATGTATTACATTCCAACAACACTTCCTCCTCCCACCTCTCCTCCCAGTTTTGCCCTCATCTTCCCTCTCTGCCACATACACCCTTCTTCCATTTCCCTGCACGAGAAGGAAAGCTTTCCAGGGATATCAACCAAACATGGCACAGAAAATTCAATATTAAGGTTGGAAGAGGCAACCCAGGATGAGGAAATGAGTTTTAAAAGCAGACAAAAGAGTCAGAGATAGTACCCACCCTCATTGTTAGGTGTCCCACAAGAACACCAAGCTATATTAACATAACATATATTCAGAGTACCTAGGTCAGACTTATATTGGCTCCCCGATTATCAGTTCAGTCTCTGTGAGATCCTAGGAGCCCTGGTTAATTGATACTTTGGAAGATTTTCTTGTGGTGTGTTTGACCCCTGTAGCTCCTATAATCCTTCCTTCCCCTCTTTCACAGGATCCCTCAAGCTCCACTTAATTTTTGGCTGTGGGTTTTTGCATCTGCTCCCATCAGTTGGTGGATGGAGCCTCTTTGATGATGATTATGTTAGGTTTCAATCTGCAAGTATAACAGAGTATCATTAGAAATCATTTCATTTGTTTGTTTATTAGTGTTTGTGTTTGGTTTTTTGTCAGTCATGTTTGGTTCCCTCTAGGACTCTTGGCTACCCAGCTTTTGGTTCCTAGACCTCCAGGCAGTGTCAAACATGGACTTCCTCTCTTGCCATGGGTCTAAAGTTAGATCAGACATCAGTTGGCTACTCACACATTTTCTGATCTACCTTTACCCCAGTGCTTCTTACATGCTGGACAAATTGTAGCATGAAGGTTTTACGGCTGAGTTGGCATCCTAGTCACTCCATTGGAAGCCATTGCTAGTTCCAGAAGATGTCAAGTTCAGGCTCTTTATCCACCATTACTAGACGTTTTCTCTAGGGTCACCCTCATATTCCCTGGAGTCAGCATTGCACCAGGTTTCTACTCCAAGATGGCCCCCAATCCTTGTTGTCTCTCCCAGTATTCTCTCTCTCCATCTTCCCACAGGCTTCCTCTTGTCCCCATCCCCACTGACACCTAGTACCTATACAAAACCTATTACATTTCAACGTCTCAGGGATATCCATACATCTCTCTTTGAGTCCTCCTTATTACTTAGCCTTACTGGGTACTGTGGGCCATGGATGAATAGAGCGGATGACTAGTATTCAGGTGTCAAACCACCAGAGGAATGATTCTCTGGTGGAGGAGAATCCCACCCAGGTGTGATCTGTGGGCCCATTGACTCTGGAAGCTATTGCTCCTGTCTGTAATTTTACTTGTGCAAAAGCATCTTTGATATCTCCCCAATACCTGTACTGTAGTGTGTAATTTCACATGTAGTGTGTAATCTTATGACAGTATTTTAATATCATGGGCATATATATCTGTGGAAACTCAGAAAGATGACTTCTCATTAAGATGTATAGTTTGGTATATAGAAAACACACTAGGATATGCTTCATAACTAGATCTATTGCCCACAAAGTCTGTAAGATACTTATAATCCTTCTTTATTCCCTTTTCTCCGACTAACACAAGAAAATAATTTCTCCTCGGTCTAAGAAAAACTGCACACAATTAGCTCATTTATTTTTTGCACCAGAGCAAGTTCAAACTAGACTAAAGAAATTTGTAAATGGATCATAAGTTTAAAACTTTCCAGTTATGCACAAGGTCAGAGTTGCATGTGTCTAATAAGCACAAAGCAGTATAAAACATCATGCCGATTTGTCACTTGCCAGTCTGACTGATAAAAGACCTAGGTTTCAAAATTTGTCTCACTAGTCACTGCGAACCCAGTCACTGGTCACAGTCTTACTTCAGAAACCTTAAAACTTTGTATTGTCGTGTAAATGGCTCTGCCCCTGTTGCTTACACAAGGAATGTGCTTTTGATCAATGATGCAACTTTTGCAATGTTTTTTTATTGCTTTAAGACATTTGTAAAAAGTTTATTTAGGCTGGAAGAGAATTGAAACAGAATCAAAAAATGATTTAGAACTGCAGAATTGGAATTAAATATTTAAAGTTAAGAAATTATAGACATTCAAGACAAGAGAATTAGAATTAAACAAAAATAAAAATGTCCTCAGATAATGTCTGAATTTATTATAGAAATTTTCCAATCCTTGCTCCTGAGAAGCAGTCTCTGAGATACCCTGGGTAGCAGTTAGGGAGCTAGATTCCAGAGTGCTAACCTGGGTCTATGGAGTTCAAGACCAGCCTGGTTTACAAGAGCTAGTTTCCAGGACATGCTCCAAAGCTACAGAGAAACTTTGTCTTAACCAACCAACCAAACAAACAAACAAAAGAAAACAAAAAACTTGGGACTATGGATTGTAGTATGATACTATTTTTTTAATTTCCAGCTAATATCCACTTATACTTATAAATGAGTACACATCATGTATGTTCTTCTATTTGGGTCTGTGTTACTTCACTCAGTGTAATTTTTAATAGTTCCATCCTTTAGCCTGCAACTTTCATAATATTGTTTTTAACAGTTGAGTAATACTCCATTGTGTAACTGTACCTCATTTTCTTGATCCCTATTTTGCTTGAAGAACATCTAGGTTGTTTCCAGTTTCTGGCTGTTATGAATAAAGGTGCTATGAACATAACTGACCAAGTGCCCTTGTGGTAGGATGGAGATCATCCTTTGTGGATATGCTTAAGAGTAGTATAGCCTAATCTTGAGTTAGATCAATTCTCAATTTTCTGAGGAACTGCCATATTGATTTCCATATTGGTTATACAAGTTTGCACTCCCACCAGCAATGGAGGAGTACCTCCCCTGCCCCACATCCTTGCCAGCATAAGATGTCACCTGTGTTATTGATCTTAGGGATTCTGATAGGTATAAGATAAATTGGGAAGGAACAGGCATGGGACCAAACTAGTCCATCTGAATATGGTTGACAGTTGTATGGCTGGGGCAGACTGAAGGGCCACTGGCAGTGGCACTCGTATTTATCTTTATTGCATGTACTGGCTTTTGGGATCCTATTTTCTTTGGATGTATACCTTGCCCAGTCTAGATGTAGTAGGGAGAAAACTGGACCTTTCAGAAAGCAAAGTGCCTTACCCTCTTTTGAGTTCTCAGTGCATATTCCCAAGGGGCTGCTGAGTGAGTGTCCTAGGCAGGCAGACCCATCCTCAGGGCTGTGATCGCATGTTCATACACCTATAAAATAATCTCATGTGTGCATCTGCTGCAGGTAGTCAGATCTTTCTCATTGATAAGCCCTCAACTCCCTCTAGGTTCCTACAGGCAACAATTCTCCAATAGTTAACATAATCTGTTAGTATAGCATATAGCAAATGACTTTTTTTACAGTATATCTATTTAGCATAGTACAAACACTGAGAGTTAACTAAATAAATAACATATTTTTATGCCACTGGATTTTCTGACAGGATTCTGATAAAATTTTCTGGTTTAGATCTTAGACCACATCACCTGCTCTTCTAGTTAGAAAACCTGCTGATATAGAATTCTTGATGTATTAGAGATTCATGTATATTATAAATAATATGTTTATACAGTGAGTAAGTACAAAGATATCTCTAAATCAAAACTACAAAACTGGTAATACCTTAATTTTACACTTCTTGCAGGTATCTTTCAAGAATGAGGGGGAAATACTGGCATTTTGGGTAATTTGAAAGATGCTAAGAAAATTCACTGATAATATGCTTAATACCGCAAAAAATGTCAAAGGACCTTCTCCATACAGCAAGTAAATAATCGTGCATTAAAGGGGATGTCAAAAATAGTAAAAAAAATAGGATTAGAGGGGGTTCTTGTGGGAGGGTGCATTGAGGGAATGGGAGGGGAATTTGTATTGGTATCTTTTTAAAAAATAATAAAATAAAAATTAAAAATAAATAATTATAGAAAGAAAGATAGTAATATACTTGTAGACATGTTAGTTAGGTTTCTGAGGTAAATGGAGATATATTCCTATTAGGTAGGTATTCTTCAAATATCTCAGAGACCTCAGGAATATAGCAGTAAAAATGTTTTAAGAACTTAGGATATTATATCCTTCTAGAGTCTTTAATGGAGTTGAAGAATTTATAGTTATAATTTTTCATACTTATGATAAAATATAAAGTAGATTTAAATACTGTTACTATAATTCTTGCTTGATACCTGTTTGTTATATGTAATTTTACTGTGGTGAAGTTAAAACCTTCCATTTTTTTATTTAAACAGAAAAGGGGAAGTGATGTGGGATTCCCCTCTGTATGCTGTGAATACCATTGGTTAATAAAGAAGCTGGCTTGGCCTGACAGGGTAGAGAAGAGCTAGGTGGGGAAAAATAAACTTAATGCCGGGAGAAAGGAGGTGGAGTAAGAGAGAAGCCATATAGCCCCGCCAGAGACAGACGCTGGATCTTACCCAGTAAGCCACAGCCTCTTGGCAATATACATATTAATAGAGATGGGTTAGTTTAAGATATGAGTTAACCAGAAATACGCTTAAGCTATTGGCCAAACAGTATTGCAGATAACAACAACAACAACAACAACAAAAAATCTCAAAATACTTTTGATTTGCATTTCTGGTGTTGGATATCCTTCTGTATATGTGTTGCTTTTATTGGTTGATGAATAAAGCTGTTTAGGCCAATGGGCAGACAGAATATAGATAGGCAGGAAATCTGAACAAAGAGACAGAGAAGGAAGACAGAGGAGATGTCATGAAGCCACTGAAGCGGGAACATGCTGCACCAGTAAGTCACAGTCTCGTTGTAATACACAGATGAATAGAAATGGGTTAATTTAATAATTGGAGCTATCCAGTAGAAGCCTAAGACATTGATCAAACAATTGTGACTGATAACAAGCCTCAGAGTGGTTATTTCATAAGCATCTGTGAGAACTATTGAGCAGGACCTGGTGGGTGGAGAGAAACTGTTCTAGGAAGACCAGGGATATGCAGAAAGCTTCCAACAACACATTTCCCTGATGACTAATGAGGCTGAAAATTTATTTGCTTCTCAGACATCTGAGTTTCCTTTATTTCTTCAACTGTATACTTAAAGAAAACTGTTGCTATTATTATGATATAGATTTACATGTGACAAGACAATATTAATATATAAAATATAATGGGAAGAGTCTTGTGGCAGAGATAAGGGAACATCTATTAAAGAAGATCAAGGAAAATATCTCTTAGTGGCTCTGGTGGATATACAGGAGGTGAAGTTGAATTGAAGAACATGACAGGACCATCAGATTGTGGGAAACTTGCTCTCCTTTAGGGATAGTAGTTAACCCATATATTCAGATCATCATAAACTAGGTAAGAATTTCTAGTAAGCAGTTAGAGACACAGGCAGCTCAGCTTATATTATATTATAGGATAGCATAAAGGGTTTTTTTAAACAAAATAGAGGGCTAGAAATTATTTAGGTATGTTGGGGGAGCAGGTCATTTGTTTGTCCCAGCCCCCCCGAACCAAAATAACCATACAGAAACAATAATAATTAAAACACTGCTTGGCCCATTAGCTCTAGCTTCTTATTGGGCAACTTTTACATCTTAATTAAACCCATTTCTATTAATCTGTGTATCACCACAAGTTCGTGGCCTAACAGCAAAATTTTAGCATGTCTATCGCTGGTGGCTCCATGGCATCCCTCTCCAACTCTGCCCTTCTTCCTCCCAGCCTACAGTTCTGTCTTCCCTGCCTAAGTTCTACCCTGCTATAGGTCCAAAGCAGTTTATTAACCAATGAAAGCAACACATAAACAAAGGACCTTCTACACCATAGTTAAAGCAACATTGAAAAACAATGGAGTAATTTAACACTGTCTTTAGTCATACTTTGACTTATTTGAAAAATGAAAATAAACTTAGCTTAATTGATAAAAAATGTTTAGGTTATTTACAAATTTAAAAACAAATGGAGTTCTACTGAGTCAGTTAGTGGAGTCATAAGAGCAAATGGTGGAAAGCATAACTGAAAGCCTACATCTTAGTCAAGAACCTCACATGCCCAGATAATTATCACAATGCAACGTAGCTCACTGGGGTTTCCACTGCCACTTTTTATTCTCAGAAATACATGTTTAAATATGTTTCTCAAACATATTACTTCAATTCCAAAGAACAATTTGCTTTTGAAAATTTGCACATTTAAAATTATTTTAATCAACATGTGCATTATGAACTAGTTATAATTGTTGAAATAATGATAATTTCATGGTTACAGTGAAGTAGACATCAGATATTAATTTGTTGATAAAAATGAAAACATTAATTAGTAATTAATTTTCTAGAGCTGCAGTAACATTTCACTTTGCACTGTAAAATTTCTTCTTGTGTTTATACCAAAAACAGAAAAAAATATCTACAGAAACAAATAAGTGAAATAAACTTTGAGAGTAATTTTGGTTTCCAAAACTATGTGGATTCTTATAGTTAATGGATGAATCATTTAAAGTAACTCCAAAATGTAACTTTCAAAAACAGAACTTTGAAAAGGAAAGATATGTGAACAGTAGGAGCTAGAAGTATTTATGTTTACCCTCCTCCAGAAATAGCCACGTTACTTTACTTTGTAAATATAAATATTCTTTTATTCTTTTTTGTTAGTTTGTTTTGTTTTTTTGAGACAGAGTTTCTCTGTATCTTTGCAGCCTGTCTTGGAATTAGCTCTTGTAGATCAGACTGTCCTCAATCTCACAGAGATCCACTTGCCTCTGTCTCCCAAGTGCTGGGATTAAAGGTGTATGTCACTACTGCCTGACTAAATATTTTTTTCTAAATATAATGTTTATGTACTAATCTACAAACCCACATGTAGACACAAGTAAGGAAGTCCATGAGAGTCTGGAAGAGGGTAACAAATTTTTATTTGTACACATACAAAATAAATGTAGAGATCTGCAGCAGTCCTCTGCTCTGTAGGCCTTGGGAACTATGAACAGAACTCCAAGAAGTGCAGATAAGTAACTTTCAAAAGATGCAGAAATGACAGAGATAGCTGGCTACCTGGACAATCACCCCAAGTCTCATTTGCAGCATTGAGACTACCATCTATTGCTAAGGCGTAGAGTATCTGACAGACCATTTTCAGAAGCAGGAGAATTTGAAAGGCTGACTTACCCTGTCTTGGCAAGGTTCAGCAGCTGCTTTTGCTTGTATTTTGCTTGTCCAGTTTGGACAGCATGTATAGTGTCAGCATTAGAGGCAAGAGCAGTTCTTTTCCCAAATTCCAGTTTTGCCAAAAAGAAAACAAGCTCCAAGTTGAGTGTCTTTGGTGCCCAACATTTGCTATGGGATAATACTCTTGTATGATTTTTCACTTGTATTGGTTTAATACAATGCTTATTGGTCAGTAAGTATAGGCAGGGTGACCAGACTAGGAGGATTCTGGGAAGACGAATAGCAAAGACACAATCACAAACTAGATGAAGTGAAAGCAAGATGTGAAGGCCTCATTGAGAAAAGTTATTAAGCTATGCGGCTAAACATATATAAGAATTATGAGTTAATTTAAGTTGTAAGAGCTAGTTAATAATAAGCCTGAGCTAATAGGCCAAATAGTTTATAATATAAGCCTCTGTATGTTTCTTTAGGAGTCAATGGTTGCATTACTGGGCAGAAGAGAAACTTCCGTTTACAAACATTCACTTGGTATTAGATTGGTGCTGCCAGGAGAAACTGTCTCACGTCAACAGAATCCTGAGTTATTTAAATGCCATATTCTACAGGTCTTTGAAGTACTTAAAGATTACCTATTTATGCAGACTACATTTCTATGCATTTAGCGATCCTGACTAACATGACTAAATGTATGACAAATACAAATGACTAATAACCTGTAATTTTTAAATAACCTGTATATATAAAGGACTAAAGTTTCATATAAGAACATAAACAATCTTTAAGCAGATTGCAGCAATGAGGACGATGACCTTGAATTGTAACAATATATATAAATATCTTGATTAGAGGTAGAGATGTATAGTGCAATATGATAAAAATATTCTAAAATTGCATCAGTATACAAAATATCTTAAGCAGAGGTAGAAACATACATAGATGCAATAGGACAAAAACTTTATATTTGTGTACAAATATTGTAAACAGAAATAGGAGCATGCATAATATAACAAATATAATTTAAATTTGTGTCAATATATCAACTATCTTAGACAGGAATACAAAGGTCATTTTACATATGAACTACTATAACTAATAGTTCACAAGTAGATATACCAATCTACTATTATGCTATCCCATCTATTCCCCCTTTATTTCTTTTTCAAAAGAGATTCCTTAGACTACTTCATATTCCACCCCAACCATATGCAACTTATAACCAACCCCTAATTGATGACAGTTATCCATAACCCTGAGAAGACAAAGGTTGTTGGGAGAGAGGAGTCACTGTTTAGAATTACTCCCAGTTGTCATGGAGGTGACAGTGTTTATATGAAATCCTGTAAAAACTGAAAAAAATGGTTAAGTCTCAAGAGTACTGTCTGTAACAATTGTAGACACTCTCTGAGTAGTGGGTAGGATATTATTTGAAGTTTTAGCCAGAGTGTTGCAAGAAAGCGTATCATCTGAGCTAGCCAATTTGGAATCATTTTGAGCAATTTGTGGCCCAAAATTGATCTTTGAGTGGTATTTATCAAAAAATGTAGGCATAAGTAAGGAAGTCCATGAGACCCTGAAATAAAATATAGCAAATATTTATGTAGGGAACACTCACACAATAGAGGTAAAGAATCACCGTGGTTCTCTGCTCTGTGGGTGCTGGGAGCTGTGAGAAGAATTCTGACCACAACCAAAAGAGCAAGAGAGCCCCCTCCTCCCCCTTAAAAGTGATCTCATGTCTCCTTTGAAGAGGGTTGAAGGGGAGGGAAAAACAGGGAGGAGAGCAGAGAAAAATGTAGAGCTCAATAAAAATCAATTTTAAAAAAGTGATTATGTCCGCAGGCAGAAGATCACACTCTAAGTTTGGTACCCCCCAAAACTTTTGGCTGAATGAATTCCTACTACACCCACATATACTAACTATGAAAGTCTCTATTTTATTCTTACATTTTTTGAATTTATTCCTTTAATCCTTTAAAAACAGAAGATATGCTTCTTGATACATTAAGCTGATATATTGGTTCAAATGGTAGTAATCCAGAACTTGACCACGCCGTAGTGGTCCAAAGAAGGTACAGGAATGAACAAAAATTGAAGAAACAAAATTGTAGGTATGTAATTAAAGAGATTTGTGCAATTTTGAATATGTGAGTTCATGGGATGCTTATTCTTTTGAGATTTGAAAACACTGTGGTAAAGAGGAGACTATATTAGTTCACATGGAGATCTTTGCTAAAGCAAAAACTAGTGAAGAAATAAGTTGAGAACCTCATTCTAAATGGATGAACGATGAATTCTTGTTTAAGGAAGAACTTAAAGAATTATTTGTTTCTTCTAATGTCTTTGATCTAAAACATGTTTCTGGAAACAAAGATTCTATTGAATAAAAAAACATTTTTTTTTCTATCTAAGAAAAAGAAGTAGAATATGAGCCCATAGTTGAGAATGATATTCTTAGGTTTCCTAACTATGGTCCCCATGGAATATTTACTATCTAAATTTAGTCTATGTCACAATGTTTGCTAGAGTATTATGCAGTAATTTCCCTAATTGAAGCATTTTATATGATTTTGTGACAAGATTGCTTGCTGCATGAAGTGCTGAAAGCGTAATCTGCTTTCTGTCCAACTATTCCACCAAACCAGTCAAGATGAGCTTTCTGAGCTCATCATCAAAGTTTGCACAGATTTTTTTGTGCTATATTAGGTGTCATTTGGGGTACTTTTCTGATGATCTTTCTTGCTGTTGCCTTATCCCAGCATTCTTTGACAACCTCAAAGTAATCTTGCAGATGGGAGCGCTGAGCAGTGTTAGGATAATTATTCGACATGGCTTTTTAGGTGCTTGAAGTAGTGGAAAGAATGTGAATCCCCTTGAGATATGATTGATCTTGGGATACCCTTGGATTAGGAGTGAATGAACTCTGAGAGCACATCACCAGCCATGTTGGGGCAATACAAGAGGACAGCTACTACAAGAGTTAGTTTAACCTGGTCCCTTTTAAGGAATCTTAAAAGGGAGTAAATAAATGTCTTCTAAAAGGACCCCAGCAATACATATTTTAGCATAGAGCTGCAGAGAATCTCTGTCTCAAATTCTCAACACTGCTGTTGATGACAGATGTCACTAATAAACAAATAAAAATTATTTTTGCCAAATAAAGTGTTATTTACCTGAACTGGTAATAGGCATTGTTCTGTGGGGTGTAGTGGATTGGTTCAGGCCCTAAAGAGATACTTGACCCGAAATCTCTTGTAGGAAATGATTTCATTTTTATGATTTAGAAGGTGTTTTGTTTAATATTATATATCCCAATACACCTGCAGGATTTGAAGAGAGTGAAGCAAGAGCAGTTACAGGAGAAGAAATCTCTTGAGAAGTTCCACTCTTCTTTATTATTAATTACATTTATTCATTTATTTTACATCCCGACCACAGTCTCCTCTCCCTTCTTTTCCCTTCCCCCTTCTGTGACCCCCTCCAATTCTCACTCTTAAGTGCTTGGGGTATTGTTACAGCTGTGTCAAAGGGACAGGGTCTGGGTAACCTTCAAAATACTCCTCACCTCTTCAGAGTGTTTATCAACTTGCTTCAGATTCTGGCACAATTCTACTTTTCCTCTAAGCCATAAGGGTGCTTCCCACAGCCATTGGGTCTCTAGACGATTATATGATCTTCTATAATTTTATGTTTGAGAAATTTAAATGACACAAACTAGCTCAGAATCCCAAGCCAGCCACTTTTCAGAATCCCATACCTTGCTTCTAAGGGATTGTTTTTTCATGAAAAAAAAAATCCTTACTCACAAATCTGTTGCAGTTTGCTTGTCAAAAACATTGGGCATGATCTGATTCCATGCTCTAGTTTGGAATATATATATATTCCAAAAAGTAAGTAATTGCAAGGTTAAAGGGCTCTATTGGTTCTGGGCCATGATGAAAGCCATATATGTTGACAGATAGGAAGCATAGAAAGGGAAGGAGGACTGGGGACACTCAGACCTATTTTCTCTAACAACTTGCCACTTCCTAAAATTTCTAGAAACTTGCCATATCCACGTGAACTATAACTCAATACACAGGATAATCTGTTTATGAAGTCAGAGCTATTATGATCCAATTACCTACTGAAGGCTTCCCCTCTTTCCACTGTAATATTGGGAATCAAGTTATCAACAGGTAATCAATAGCAACTCTGCATCTTCTGTGATAAGTTGAGTATAGGGCCCTCAAATTATTCTGGAGTGGTACAATTGTTAGCTGTTTAGCGCCTCTATGGCTTTATTGTTCTCTTCTGTAAGAAGCAACTATACTTCATTGCCTTGTTTTATGCATCTCAAGTCAAATACTTGGAACAGTGCATTACAGTAAAAGCCTTGGATGATTGTACAAAATCCCAAAGTCTACTATGTGTATAAATGAAGCAGGAAAACTCGGAAAGACTGCATACGTTTTCTTGTTGTAAGGCTTTGCCAGTTCCCCCTATAGATTCATGAAAATTAAAGAGTTCACAACTGTCACTTATCCCTGCCTTAAATATTTTCCTCCAGCATATGAAGAAGAATTTTTGATTTCTTTGCTGTCAAAAATAAAATCAGAACAAATTATAGAACTTCAAATTTTTTTATATGTACAAAGAAGTTTGTGAACCAGGAGATGCCAAACCACAGTAGTAGAAATCTCTGCTCCCAGCAGTTAGAGCATCATTTATAAAGCAGAAAAGAAGGTGGATTTTGATCTTTTTTGTGTGTGATTAACTGCTAAACTTAATATGTTTTTTTTTTTTTCAGGACAAGTAACGCTGTTTAGGCAGATATGTCTGTAGTAGATTGGTTTGATTTTGGAATCATGCTGACTAGGGTATAAAACCCACACTTTGCATTCATTTAAGATTGAGATTAGCATTTTAGGAAAAATCAGGATGACTTCCCGTCTGATTGTGTAAGGATGTATATTGGTTTTAGGGGTAATTCTAAGTGGTGGCTTCCATTTTAATTTATTTCTTCAACAACAAGATTCATGTGATTTCAGGAAGGCACTCACAGTATTTATACACCATTTACAAACTAAGTAGTGTGTCAAGCCATTTGTAACACTGCAGGTTCCTTTAAGGTGTAAAATATTAAACAGTAAATAGCACAGACTAGCATCATCCTGGTTCATGAAATAAAGACTCTCTGAGTCAATTCAAAGGTTGGCAGGAAGAGATTCCTGTCACTTGAATTCAGCATAGGGTGAAAGTGCAAAATTAGCAGTAGCATCAGTATTTTCTAAGTTTTTATAGTACCTTGCTCTTTTTGTTTTTAGCATGTTATATGACATTTCTTAATCTATAGTGTGTGAAATATGAACAGAAGTATTTTCTTTTTTCATTGAAAATTTATTTTTTTGTGTTTTAAAATGAAATGAGATCAAATAAAAGCATTTATTTGTCTATCTTTTAAAAAGCTTTTGTAAGCTCCTTACTACAATAAATCTGAAAGACAAGATATGCATTGTACTAATTTTCATATTATGCTTCAGCCACTCCTTTGAAATCTTAATAAATATATATGATGACTACCTTAGACTACAAAAGACCAATATAACTCTGTCAAACTTCAACCTAAAGATCCAGAATTTGGGTTCAGTATTTTTTTCTATATAAAATGAAGCACCATATATCCAGAGTGAATATGTATGCCATTTTTTCCTACTTTAGTTCATGGACTAAACAATTGACAGTGATATATTTAACTTTACTTGGCATAATAATATGTCTAGTTCTCTAAAGATTAAGATTCTCACAGCCTTAAAAGTGGCAAATTATATCAGTGTTAGAATAAAAATCCTTAATATGACTGACCATTTTTCTGGTTATATTCACCTACCATGGGAAAGGTAACTGTTCTTCCTGCCACCTCTCAGGGACTGTCCCTCCATCCACCCACCCAGTCCTTCTCCAGTTACAGCTCTTTTCCAGTGATGGTCTACATTCTTTGTTGCTCTGAGATGTCCTAGGGTAAGGAAAGAAAACTAAAACCATGAATCAGTAGCTCATCTGAAAGCACACATTGATTAAGTGTCAAAGTGAAATTAGTTCTTTTGTAACAATAACGAAATAAAGTTAAAACAACCCAATAAATGCACCAATAAAGCCAGTCCCTTGATTATGCAAACACACACACACACACATGTATATATGTATATATATATATACATGTCTGTGGTATGTTTCATTCATAAAGAAATATGGACAGAGCAGAAATTAGATCCAGTCAACCCATAAATAAGTTTATCTTAATCTGTACTATTATCATGTTATTCAAATGCATCTAGTTACTTTAGAAATAGTATGCAAAGGAAGAGAGAAGCAAAGTGCACCAGTAGCATTTGTACTTACGTTTGTAAGTACACCAGTGTAGTGACAAAAGTGTGGAGTCATTGCTAAAAAGCAAAAAGTAAGCAATTGCAAGGTATTTTTTTAAAGAAAATTATTAAGAAGAATTGTACTGTGTGGCAACTCCTCAAGACATTTTTACTCTCTTTGTTATTGTTTTAATGGCATCTTGATATGTGTGATAGACTGGCCTCAAACTCTTAGCAGTTATCCCGTCTCAATTTGCCTGGCTTTTATTATTTTGTTATATTTTGTTTCCCAAACTACTACAGAGGAGTAAAGTACAAAGAATATAACTGGCTGGGCGGTGGTGGCTCACGCCTTTAATCCCAGCACTCAGGAGGCAGAGGCAGGCGGATCTCTGTGAGTTCGAGACCAGCCTGGTCTACAGACCTAGTTCCAGGACAGGCTCCAAAGCCACACAGAAACCCTGTCTCGAAAAACCAAAAAAAAAAAAAAAAGAATATAACTGATTTTGCAAGTTTAATAACAACCAATTGAGAAAAAAAACTTTTTCTTTTTCTTTTAGTAGTTATGGTTAAGCATATGATCTGAAAATAAAATAATATATGTATGTTATCCTAGGTATCCTGTATTTTTTAATTCAGCCACATACATATTGCTAATACTAAACTACTCTTTCTAGGTTTTATTCCTCTGTAGGAAATGATATTGAGGCCATATTTGACACTGATAGTCTCTCATGTGTCATCTCCAAAAATTATTTCAAATATTTTAATATAACCCAGTTTTTATGATTCTTTTATATCATTCAAGACATTCTAAAGAACTTCTATTCAAAAGATGTTTGGGACTCCTGGAGTGACTTGTGCTTCTGTAGCAGGATCTCAGTGGTAAATTTGCAATGCTCTAAAGTTTGGAGATAGCTAAAGCTTTCTCTATAGTCATTTTACTATATATTTTATTATCTTTATAAAGATAATATTCATTGGATTAATAAACAAGATATATTTTGATGTGCTAATGCCTTTATTATAGCCATGTATTTAGATAAACAGTATATAGGATTCAGAAACTCCCTTAAGTTGATAATAAATGTTTCCCCAAGAAGATAGTAAAATAAGAACATTGTGTGTGTGATGATATGTGTCTGTGTTTCTTTGTCTATTTGTGTGTTTCTGTTTGTCTCTGTTTCTGTCTCTCTCCCTTTCTATCTATCTGTATCTATATGTGTATATACACACACACATATTCAAGTCACAAAATTTATGTAAATCCAAATAACAAAAATTTTGAATGGGAATAGATGAGGTTTTACATGAATTGAAGATATTACTGTCAGGAAACTGATAATCCACAATGACTGATTATTCCAGTGAGGACAAGTTGTTATGTATTTATATAAAAAACTTTCTAGTAAATTCACTTTTCACCAGATTGGTTGACTGGTCCCCTGAGGCTACATATTTATTTGAGCATCAGAATTTGGTGAATATAGAATCAGGACAGCTTTGGGGAGGGGAATTGGTGTCAATAAGCCAACACGTAGCATCTATTCCTATCTGTTTGGATGCCTTGGTATTTGGATTAAAGATCTATGACCAAGTAGGCTGCACAACAATGTAGATTAGCATTTAGAATTCCTTCACTATAATGCCATATGTATTTGATTACTGTAGGCATCGTTTGAACAGGAAATCATTTTAAAGCATGTATTTAAAATAGAAGTATGCTTACTTACATTTCAGACTTATTCTCTCTTCAAAATCTGTCGTCAAAGCATCTTGTCTCCAGGTGTTCAATCTTGCTCACTGTAAGCTCTGACTATGTCACAAGTGACCTAAGAGTCAATGAACCATGGGAACAGCAAGTGGAACTTCTGCTTCCTGTTATTATTTACCACCTTCAGAGTCCTCTGAAGCTACACAAGTGGAGCTGTTTCTCCATAGAAACCTACTCTGACCAAGAATCCCTATGCCTAATCTGTCATACTGGTTCACCTGTTTTCTTCTCATTCTTTAGATCTAGGGAACTCCATGATATCCAAGATGAGGGTCAAGGCAGGCCTAGCAGTAGAGAGCTATGTACAGCACTCTCAGGGAAAAAACACATATAATAGTCACATATGAATTTGGCACCTATCTATACTTAGTCTCATACATTCTCTGGTTAGGCTATAGTTGATACTGAATTTGAGTAACTTGCTCAGATAATACCCAGATCATAAAAGATACTCCAAGCTCTTGGCTGCTTGCTTAAGTTAGGTATTCCATGTTTTATTGGAATGCAAATGCCTGTCAAGAGGAGAATATTTACTTTCAAACTTTAGGGACATCTGCTATACATTTCCCACCAAGACTGCAAGCGTCATTATTCAGCATCACAATCTGGCAGAGATATTTCAAGAACATGGCATCTGTGGTCTAGTCATACCAGTCACAGCAAAGAGCCCTCTTTTGTGTGGGACCCATTAAAAATTGCCAGCCCTTGGGTCATTCAGTACATGGGTTGAAATAGCACATCTAAATGTGTTATTTATCTTGAAAACCCAAGGAATTTTAACAAGTATTTGATCTCCTACTTTTGAGCAAGAGTTTGCCAAAAAAAAAAGTTCCATCTAAAGGTTCAGCAAACCTTTTCACTCTTTCAATCCACCTTTTAGTCCCAAGGGTGTTCTGGAACCAACTGAAGCAAATGTTCTCCTGTCTATGGTGCAGTGCTCAGACCTCAACACTTGCCCCCAAACCAGTAATTCTCAACCTGTGGGTCACGACCCCCTTGAGTACACATATCAGATAGCTCTTAACAGTAGCAAAATTGCAATTATGAAGTAGAAATTAAATAATTTTTATGATTGGGGGTTGTCACAATATGTGGAACTGTATTATCAGGTTGTAACATTAGGAAAGGTGAATACCACTGCCCTAAGCTCTTTTGATGCCACAGTGTGGGGAAGCCACAACATACACAGTTTATACACGTGAAATCCAGGAGAACTACTGCCCCTTGCTACTCTGTAACTAGTTGAAGATGGGTGATGCTAGACGTGTGCTCACATGAAAAATTTTGTGTCACACTCATAGAGATCCACCAAAGCCCAACTGTACTACCTGCTTCTTGCTTTAGAAGACTGACACTGTAAGACAGAGCCTTGTGGAAATCTACTGAGATCTCATCCTTTACAATTTACAATTACAAACTTTAATCAATGGGAAACTGAGTTGAAGAACCAACCGTTTTACCTGTTCCTAGCTGGGCAATACTTTACAACTCAGAAGGCCCAGTCCAGATGCTGTCGTTTGACCAAACTTTTCGTTTGCCCTCTTTTACATTGTACTTTGTCAGTTCTTCCCTGATGTCTTTTGGGATCACTTCCTAAATTAACTTGATGCATGAATGAGGCTCTGCCTTACACGGTAGCATGGGCTAAGAAAAGAGGACTCTCTCCACATGTCTTGAACTTCTGAGGTGGCAATGTTATGTAAGTAGCTGCTTCCATTTGTCTCCTGTTTTCTAACATTTGCCTTCCAAGGCCATCCACACCCCTGTTTTCCCTTTCATTATATTTTCTGGGCAGGTTTCTGTCTGTAAAATAGACCAGGATGGGGCTTTTGTGATTGAGGATGGTTAGGGTTCCTATGGACTCACTGATAGATTCTGTGGCCCAGTTATGAAGTGTTGTCAGAACCCCACTGCAGGATGCTGGATGCATGCAGCTGTGGCTGTCAGATGGAAGCAAATAACTTCTGGGGTTTTCAGATAATTGGAAAAGAAATGGAAAAAATAGACCAAAAATGCATACCAGGTGCCTGGAGCTGTGGTGATTTGCTCCAGGAAAGAGCTCCCATCTGGAACACAGCTTGGATGAGATTCACCACCTTATTAAGGTTATGCTAATCCTGTATTATTTCTGAGAGTCTTTTAGCTACAAAGACCACTCATATTAAACTATGATTTTAAGAAGTGTCACATTTGTTTTTTTCTACTTTATGTGGCTATTTCACTGCAGATATGATTTTATATGATAAAATGATTATGATGGATATCATCAGTAGAGAAAGGGTGGTCTTTGGATGTAGGATTTTTGCATTCCACTTTCCATAGAAAATAAGAAAATTTGTGCCTTGACAACACACTCAAACTTGAACATGCATGACTCCAACTAATAAGAATCTAGAGAACCCTGGAGAGGACTTTGACTTTCTGAAGATACCTGGCAGTCTTGTGGCAAAAACACATGATCTTGTCTGTTACTTTTCTAGCTCTTGAATAAAGAAGGTGCTACATCCAGGAATACAAAATACTGATCTGCCTTCTTCTAAGAGCTGATCATGTAACCTCTGAAAAGTTGCTGTTCCAGGCTAGTGAATGTTCTTATACTTGTGATCCATGAATACAATGAAAAGGTAGGCCACTCAAGTTAACTCTTTTTTTCTTGGTTCTTGTTTTGATTTTGGTTTTATTTTTGAGACAGGTTCTTCTTATGTACCACTAGTTGACCTGTAATTCACTGTACAGACTATCCAGTCCTTTAATTAACAAAGATCTGCTTGTATCTGCCTATGAAATGTTAGGGTTAAAGGTGTATCACCTAGCCTGACTCATAGGAGTCATGTCAGTTTATCCTCAGTGTGGTTCAGTAGAGGCCAATCATTCTGAATACTAAAGATATTTCCTTTTACCCATGCCACAGTTACACACACACACATAAACACACACACACAAAGATACACACACACACACACACACACACACACACACACACACGGTTCAATTATTTACCATAGAGCAAAACATACTTCCTATAATGAAGGATTATCTTCCTGGTTACTATTTATACAAATTTCAATAAAAATTAGGATTCTAATTTCAATATGTCAATAGGAATGTTGACATAACAAGTTCACACATATATTATGCCAAGTGTTTCGGTTGCTTTTTATTTATGGCTTGTATTAGCTTTTATTACTGTTTTATTTGTCAGTATATAAAAATGGATTGGATTATGACATTTTAATACATCTGTCATTGTACTTTACTAATATTCATACCCCATACCCTCCTTTACTCCCTCCCAAATGTCTCCTTCTATCTCCCCAAAGTGTCCTTTTTCTACTTTCACATTATATGCAGATATGTAAATATGAATAATGTAAATAAAATGCAAAGTTTTGGATCCCAGTCCCAATGGGAAAATCTACAATACAACTCCCATATCCAATGCTTAAGTATTACTATGGAAGATGGGAGTTTGCAGTGAGATTGTCCCCTGAGAAAGCCAGAGGCTATTTCCGTGAAGATTTAGCCACCTGACTGAAGAAGTAGGATTTATACAAATACAACACTGGACATGAAAACTTGAACTGGAGAATGTCTAGGAAGCCTCAACCCTACTCTAATGATTCTAGGCAACTAAGGAATACTGAGAGTGTGAGAAATAGCTCTCCCCAGTGATGAGCCTTATAATTGCTAGTCCAATACCAAATAGTTAACCTTGAAAACATTCAAGTAACAGTATACAGGTGGAACAGGCTGTATTTATGTAGTTAGGAATACACACACACACAATTATGTATATAACAACAATTAATGAGAAAAATGCCTTGAGTTTGAAAAGGAGCAAGGAGGAGTATATGAGAGGGTTGAGAAGGAGCAAGGGAAAGGGAGAATGATGTAATTATACTATAATCTCAAAAATATATCAATAATTTAAAAAATATGTGATATTTGTCTTTTCTCTCTATTACTTTTCTTGTTCCTAAAAGAATTTTTTTGCATATCATACTTGGTGTAGTCCACGTGCATGTGTGTTCATGTCCAAGCACATGAAGATTAGCTCATATGTATTGACCAGAGGTCAATGCCAGGTATCTTCTTTTATTACTTTTTGTGACAGAGTCTCTCACTGAATTCAGGGCTTGCTATTTCAGGCAGACTCCAGGCCAACAAGACCCTAGGATCCGCCTGCCTCTGTACTCAACATTTTATAAACTGTATGCCCTAGAAGAGCAACGTCTTTCCCAGGCCTTTGTGTAATTAAGTTTGCTATGTGACACTCTTGCCTGTGAGAAGACTATAGAAATTGTACACTGTTTCCAAGAAGAACTCAAAGAGAAGAACAGGGCTGTTCACATATTTCCTTCTTCCTTTCTCTCCCGGTTTCCAGTATTACAAATAGGGTTGAAGCTTAAATTACCACTTCGGACAGTATAATCCTCAAAAGAACAAGATTAATAAGGTCGCTGGAGTCTGGAATGGTAGTGATCCTGAGAAATCCAATTCAAATACAAGTTTACCTCTTTTTGATTAATTTACAGCAAGCTTCATTTTCCTGATAATGTTGCTAGATGTGCTTCTGCTCTAGTTTACAAGATCACTGCTAGGACAAAGTTGTTCAGGGTCTTCAGACAAGACTATTGCAGCCCCATCTGTCTAGTGTCCAGAGAATGGAGGCAGAAGATGTTCACTCATTTCTCAGAGCCAGCATTTTCTGTACGAGTGAGCCTTCTTTCTGCAGGACTCCCGTCACTTTTCATTAGCACTGAAATGTTCAAAGCCAGGAACTCACAAGTACAAACAAGTCAATATAGGGTGGAAGCCACTGAGACGTTGCCACCTCCGGTTCCAAACCCCTACATTAAGCAACACCCATCTGCCCACAAGTCCTGCCTCCTGCTCTTGGGGCACATATTTCAAATATTCACATGAAATTTGGCAAAGTTGCAATGTAACTGATGCTATCAATTGCCAACTATGATATTACACTATAACTTATATTTACATGCTCATCTCTATGGTTGAAAACCAGAAGAAATTAATTTAATCCAGGACAGAAAACCTTTGATTTTCTGCTTTGGGAAAGGAATGCAACTCTGAACTGACACATTCTTTCTTTGTTACTCCTTCTACCTACAAGGTAGAAGCCATTGCTCTAGCTCAGTGGTTCTCAACCTGTGAGTCACGAAACCTTTGGGCAAAACAACCCTTGCATAGGGGTCACATATCATATATCCTGCATACCAGATATTTACACTACAATTCATAACAGGAGGATAATTACAGTTATGAAATAGCAACAAAAGTTATTTTATGGTTAGGGTCACACAGAATGAGGAATATACTAAAGGTTTGCTGCATTAGGAAGATTGAGAACCACTACTCTGGCTAAACTTCCTAACTTTGCTTTATCTTGAATCTTGGAAGTCTTTTTTATCAGAGGTCATTTAATGACAAGTGACTATCTGCTAATAGGGAAGCTTGTTGGACCATAATATCGTATGACTATCTCATCTCAGTTTTTTTTTTTCTTTTAATGGAAGTTGAAGTCCAGACCAAAAAAGTTTTAAGAACAATTCCTATATTTCTTTAAGGTCAGCTTTCTGCAAGTTGTCCAGGTGTAGATCTCTGGATTACCTGACAACTACTGCAAAAAGAAGCTACTCTCAGAAGACTAATCAACAGGTTTTACAGTATTTCTTTAAGAATCTTGGATATTCTCCATTCTCAGAACTTGTTGACCAATACAAATTTGACGCCATATTTTTTGTGTTGTTTAATTTCGTTTGTGATTGTGTGTTTGTGTTGTAGGGCTGTTTTGTTTTTAATTTGGGTATCCTTATTTTCTAAGAGGAAAAAATATGGAGTTGGGTGGATGGCAAGGGAAGGATGTGGGAGGAGCTAGAAGAGGGAAAGAATATAATCAGAGTACACTATATGTAAATCTCAAAGAATAAATAAAAAAATTATAACAAAGAATTAGACTCAAAAGGAGGTCAATTTTAGAGAATGTAAAAAGAAAAAAATGTTTCTCAATTATGAGATGGCTGGCTCATCAGAGTTCAGCCCAGAAATGGCTTTTAGCTTACAGTGATATAAGACAAGGAAGTCAGAATTCCACAGTTACCATTCCAGGAAGTGGATTTCACCCAGTATTCATTTCTAAATGATGGATCCTGGACATGGGCATGTTTGATAAAGCATCGCCAACTCTATGTTCACAGCTTTCTGGAGTGCAATAGTCCTTATAAGTATGTGCTCTCTGGGTTGGTTTGGACATCCTTTTCCCCTGATACACGTCAGTCTGTTCATCATGTGTACAGTCCTCACCCGCCCGACAGTGATTATGCCTTTATTCATAGTATAACAGTCTTATTAATGCATTTCATCTTAAAACACATCTATTTATTATGAAGATGACTTTTTAGAAAAATTGGCACCAAATGGCATAAATGAGAGGATTCTTATGCAGACATTAATTGGAACTGAGAGCTAGTGTTTCATTATGTACCTTTATAATAAAATACCCATCAAGTTTAAATGTGTTATAATTCCATTTTATAAGATTCTTGATAAAATCAACAATCAATACTAATTTTAGTTGCCTTCTCACATATATTGTCATTACTTTCTAATTTTGAAAATTCTTAATCCATTGATACAATGAATGAAAATAATAGTTTTTTTTAGTATATTTGTATTTCTCTAGCAAGGCCAGTACTGCTGCTGTGTGTGACTCATTTATTAAAATCTTCATTCTTCTCTCCATGTTTTAGAATTTTATTTTATGTGTATGGGTGTTTTGTCTGCATGTATGGCTATGTAGCACACTTGTGTATACCAAAGGCCTGAGGAGGCCAGAAGAGGGGAATGGATCCCCTGGAACTGAAGTTGCAGTAGTTGTAAGTCTTCACATTGGTGCTGGGAATCAAACCTGGCTCCTCTGGAAGAAAGTCTGTGCTTTTAACCACTGAGC
The DNA here is from genome assembly GCF_000317375.1 of Microtus ochrogaster. Taxonomy (NCBI): domain Eukaryota; kingdom Metazoa; phylum Chordata; class Mammalia; order Rodentia; family Cricetidae; genus Microtus; species Microtus ochrogaster. The sequence continues at coordinate 58,167,238 of NC_022012.1, forward strand.
CGTCTTTCTAACCCCTTTGAACTAATCTCTTAATACCATATTTAAGATTACTGTGCTACAGTTCTAATCGAACTTAGCCCGCTTGTCAGCTGCCTTTTCTGGTTTGGGGAATCAATGCTGTTTCTTTGTAAGGTGTCAGTGACTTCTATCTTCTTTGTCATGGTCTGTAGCACTTTTTTAATTATCGAACGCTTTATATCACATTCTAAGGATTTTCGCTTAATTTTTGGTACATTTTGACATTACCAAGTTGATGGTGGTAATGGAATTTTAATAAACAAATGGGCAATTAAATATTCGCTAGTGTATAAAATGCATCCATTAGTGAGAAATCGAAAAGCCAATGTAAAGAAGCTCCACAGCTGTAGAATGGATATTCTACCTGCATATAACATCATTGAGATATATAGACTTGGAATCTGCTTAATTTTGGTGCATGTTGTTTTATTTGCAATATGTTCATAAGTCAGATTTAACGAATAAATAAATATTTGTTAATAAAATGTTATAATCCTCAAAGTTCACTTGAATAATATTTGCTTGATAAAAATGCAGAGTATTTTCTCATTCTGCAAATATTTGAATCTGTAAGTCTGTTATATCTAAACATTCATGCCTCAAACTAACATTGCAAGTATGCCTTAGAAAGTTTGAGAATGATGCTTGTAAACACACTTGCATTCATGTGTTATTATAGTATTTTTAATGTACTATTTCCATACCTAAATGATTGTATCTTTTATTTCATCCTTTGGTGGCTATTTGGAAAAGATTAGGAGGTATTTCACTGGGGATGATCTTGGATTTTTAAAATTCCAAACCATTCCCAGTTAGAGCTCTCTCTCTCTCTCTCTCTCTCTCTCTCTCTCTCTCTCTCTCTCTCTCTCTCAGATGTTAACTCTCAATCACTTCTCCAATGTCATCCCTCTCTCTCTGTTTCTATGATTTACACCATGATGATCATGGACTCTAACCCTCTGGAATTCTGAACCTCCAAAATTAAAAGCTTTCTTTTATAAGTTGCCTTGGTCATGGTGTCTTCTCAAAGCAATAGAAAAGTAACTAAGGCATATTCCTAATTGTGTTTATGTGTGTTACTTTTATTTATTTTATTAGTTGTATTTTATTTATTTTATTAGTTGTATTTCATATGTGTGTATATGTATTTCATATGTGTGTATATAGGCGTTGATACATATGTATATACATACATAAATTTTTACTGACACCACTTACATTTTATAGCCTTGTGAATATTTTTATCCTCTTCATTACAAATTCCCTTGTCTTTCTACTTTTTATATTCCTGCTTAATAACTGGTACTTACAAGCTTTCATTTTCCATAAGAATTAATGTGGTGCTCAAAATTTAGCTATTTCTTTAAAAATCTGAAATCTTAATTTTGAGTTTTGTTTGATGGAGTACCACTTACATACTGTATAGATAAATTTCAAGTCTTTAATTCCGAGCCTTTTGCTTATGATATTTAATTTATTGTATTGTGTGCAGATATCACTTGTGTAGCTTTCAGGAGGAAATGGACAGTTGTGGCTAGAATGGCAGCCACTCCACTCAGGCTGTGCTTACTTCAGAAAACAAGCTTCAGCTTTGCAAGACACACATTTTTCCATTTGCTATATCATATCTGCATTTCATGTGATGCCAAAGATGGTATTTTTTTGTGATGGATTTACTGCAACTAAATCTATCACAAAGATGTAGCTCTTCAATATACATGTTTCCTAGAGTGACTGCTTGCATGTGCCCTTTCAAGCCTGGCTGTGTTGATCTTCTAGTCAAACTGACCAAGAAAATATTTTCCTGGCAGGACTGGAGAAGCTTCAAAAGCTTTTCAGTGAGTTGAAGACCATCAAATTCCCTTGTTGGCTGAAATCATGCATATATTAACCCACTGTATGAAGAGCTGTAAATGTTTAAAAGATACATTCTATTTTCTGTTAACAGGCACAGTTAACAGACACTAATGGCACAGACACTTTGACAAAATACAGGCTTTTTAGTCTGTTGTATGAAATTCACTGAATAAATTTTTTTACGCGATCTTAAGAAATTTTGATTATCAAAGTCTTGTCATCGCTCGGGTTTTTCCTTTGGTTTCTTCTAGTGTAAATCAAAGGTAATTTTACAGATGACATTTTAGCCTGAAGCCATCACGTGCATTCTTTTTGCTGTGGAAACATTTTGTTGGTTTGCTCAGATATTTGCATTAGCTTGCATTATTGTCCAGCGCTCACTCTCTATTACTAATGAGACAGAGAATATGTACTATAGTCATTCCTTCATTTAATTTTCTCAAGAACCTTTCAATTAGTTGTTGTTTTATTTATTTAAAAGCTGATGACTCAAATAAAATTCAATTTATATTGATCTGAAAACATATTTGGCAAATATGGATTCAGTGAGGAAAAGTCTCTTCTACCTTAATTGTACCAAAAAGAGTTCTGAGAGGCAATGACAGCATCTCTAACCTTACTGAAGACTTCCCAGAAATTCCACAGTACTGTTTTACTTGAAATGTGACCTTTTCAAAAGGTGACCCATTGTAGCTCATCACGCTCTGACTTAAATGATGCAGTGTCACTAATTAGTGAAAAGTGTAACATGTGTCATTTAAAGTTTTAAAAATTGCCTTAGTTTAAAAGTCTTGAAGACCTGATTGACACAGACCTGAATTCTATAATTAACTACTTGTACCCCAGCAATAGCTCATTAAGGAAGAGAATAAAGGAAAGCTGAGCCTATAGCATCATAATGAAGTAAACGAGGTTTCCTTCTCCAAGCTTCATAGGTCACAATTGAGTCATTTTGGCAACTTCAATAATTACTTTCCAGAACTATATAGCATTTCATGGCTGTGAGTCTAATGTATATTAATTAGTAAAGATTTATAAAATTAGTGTTGTAAGTTTTGAATAATTTTCTCTAATTTGTAAAAAGGCTAATATATATGACCACTATATATTCTAGGATTCGGTAGAGGACTGGTTTAAAAATAAAGTTTGGCACAAAAGTATTTTAAGGATATAATAAAATATGGAAAGTGATTTGTATCATTTACACGTCAAATGTGAAAACCTATAAATGAGAACACACTTGAAATAGGCAACATGCAAGAGATTTCCCAGGCTGTAGGTACAATGATAAGGAAGTAATCTATGTCAGAACAGAAAAGACACACTGAGGCCACACTGGATTTTCTTACCAGCAATTACACAATTTCTGTTCATTCTTCTATCTACGGAAATTCCTATTAATCTGTAAACATAAGCGTTTCATATTATGAACTGTTTTTGATGGAGTATGTTTTGAAACCATACTTCTGAGTCTCATCATTTCTTCTTGCCAGTCTATACCATTTTACCCAATTGTCTTTCTTCATATAGTCTTCATAACTTATCATATGACTAAAATCTCATTTCTGATTCAGTTTAAATGGAATCTATCTTGTATTGAGGGATGAAGTCTTGGCTATTTCTTAGGTCTTTTAGCAGTTTGACTATGTGGATAGAAGGTCTGGACTTCAGAGATAATTTTAGACTTTATTGTGAAATTGGGAGCATAGACTCCAGCCCCTCACATCTATCCTAGCCCCCAGGCCTGAAAGTTGTATTGGTCAGTACTCCAAATCCCAACATGCCAGGTCCTGACCCCTCCCTGGGAGGGGGGAGGTTTAGGACCACTCCCACAGGGTACTTAAGTGAACTCCCAAAAGGGAAACACTTGGTCTCTTATCCTGCATCCTGGTGGTTGTGTTTGTGACCTTCTGATTCCCCCTCGGGGCCACCCGAGAGCGCAGGAATCCCATTAAACTTGGATATTTCTTAATTTGGTTTGTTTTGATTTTGCATCGGCAGAGAACTCGTGTTAGGAATAATTCCTAACATCTGGAGGTTCTACCTGGTAAGGAGGCTTTTCCGTGTGGCCCTAGGCCACCTGTTGAAAGCACCCTAGACTCTCCACACCATGCTAAAACTGGTTCCTGGGCTACAGTGGCTACATCTTGGTGAGTGACCTTTGTAAATATTCCTTCATGATGTAGATTTGCATATTTATCTAATTTTATCTGCATAGAACAAAAAGTCAATGTTCTTGCAATATTACCAATATACCAGGAGTAGTCTATGTGTGCATATTCTTTCTTTTTAAAACATATCCACATTCTGAAAATTTGTTTATTAACTTTTTTATTATTTGTTTATTTGTTTGTTTTTTTTTTTTGGTTTTCAAGACAGGGTTTCTCTGTAGCTTTGGAGAGTTTTGTCTGCCTCTGCCGTCTGAGTGCTGGGATTAAAGCCTAGTGGTTTTAATGTCTTAATTAAGGAAGTGGCCTACTACATACAGGATGATAATGAAGGATTTTTTTTTACCACTTGATTAATGTTTTATTATTTATCCAAGAGCCAATGATTCTCTAACATTTTGATGAAGAGTCAAAGCACTCAACAACTGATATGAATAGAAGAAAATAGAAATATCTCAATTGCAAGATCCAGATTAAATGACTAAACATCCTTTCTTAATATAGTACAAGGAGACTGTCCATTCTCCAATCTTCCTGAGAATAAGAATATTGTGAATTGAATTAAAACTTTCTTGAGCTTCCGTGCTCCCCTATTCAACCTTCCTTTATCCCAAACATCCTGTTTCCCCAAGTTCCCAACCATCCTCTCCTTCTCACTTTTCTCTCCCCATCTCCCCTTACCCCCATCCCACCCCACCCTCAAGATCCCAATTTTCTCCCCGGCAATTTTGTCTACTTCCCATAGCCAAGAGGATAACTTAACTATATGTTTTTCCTTGGGTTCACCTTCTTATTTAGCTTCTTTAGGTTCACCAATTGTAGACTCCATAACCCTTATTTATGTCTAGAAACCAATTATGAGTGAGTACATCCCATGTTCATCTTTTTGGGTCTGGCTTACCTCACTCAGGATAGTGTTTTCTATTTCCATCCATTTGCATGCAAAATTCGAGAAGTCATTGTTTTTTACCGCAGCGTAGTACTCTAATGTGAATATATTCCACACTTTCTTCATCCATTCTTCCATTGAAGGACATCTAGGTTGTTTCCAGGTTCTGGCTATTACGAATAATACTGCTATGAACATAGTTGAACAAATGCTTTTGTCATATGATCGGGCATCTCTTGGGTATATTCCCAAGAGTAGTATTGCTGGGTCTAGGGGTAGGTTGATCCCAAATTTCCTGAGCCACCTTAGGGTTGGCAAGAGACTTGAACCTAGAGTGGCTCCCAGGAGCCCAAGGCGATGTCCCCAGTTAGTTCCTTGGGCAGCTGAGGATAGGGAACCTGAAATGACCCTATCCTATAGCAATACTGACTAATATCTTGCATATCACCATAGAACCTTCATCTGGTGATGGATGGAGATAGAGACAGAGACCCACACTGGAGCACTGGACTGACCTCCCAAGGTCCCAATGAGGAGCAGGAGGAGGGAGAAGATGAGCAAGGAAGTCAGGACCACGAGGGGTGCACCCACCTACTGAGACAGTTGGGCTGATCTATCGGGAGTTCACCAAGGCCAGCTGGACTGTGACTGAAAAAGCATGGGATAAAACCGGATTCTCTGAACATGGTGAACAATAAGGGATGATGAGAAGCCAAGGACAATGGCATGGGGTTTTGATCCTACTTCATGTTCTGGCTTTGTGGGAGCCTAGCCAGTGTGGATGTTCACCTTCCGAGACATGGACCGAGGGGGAGGACCTTGTACTTTCCACAGGGCAGGGAACCCTGACTGCTCTTTGGACTGGAGAGGGAGGAGGAGAGGAGTGGGGGAAGGGGGAGAAAGGTAGGAGGAGGGGGAGGGAAATGGGAGGCTGGGAGGAGGCTGAAACTTTTTTTTCCTTTTCTCAATAATAAAAAAAAAGTAACTTGGACCTTTTCAGGTATGTGCAATAAAAATGAGCAGCATGTGAAATGTTGTTTTTAAATAAACAATTTGTTGAGATAAAAAAAACTTTCTTGAAGGAAAATATGATTTAGAGGCAGAACTAAATGAGTGATCAGTGACATCCGAGAGAATGTAAGTGGGGCCCCTCCATATGTAATTGAAAAATGTCTATATTTCTTCATTATGACACTGTGTGTAATAAATTCCAGTGTTACCAAATATGATTATTAGCATAATTTAAAGATTTTCAGGCATGTATACTCCATGAGAAGCACTGATATTTTAATCTAGGCTGAGATGGGGCCATGTGCTTTCTGATTTTCTTCATCAGAATGCTGGCACTGCTGTGTTTGTGGCAGTCTTGAGTGAATTTTTTGACTCTGTTTATGCATATGTGAGTGTTTATGTGCAGGTTTGATGCGGTGAAACCTCAGCTTAAAGTATATAATGATTTTTTATTCCTTTGAAAACATCAAGTCATTCTAAAAATGAACAAGCAATGTTATGTAAAAAGAATATAGGGCCACTGGGAGAGCTTAACAGGTAAAATCATTGCTGCGCTATCCTGATGAGTTAAGTTTTATTCAAGCAATCCTTGATGGAAAGAAATCATTGATCTCTCCTGTCCTCCACATTCTCACTGTGACACATATATACTTACACACACACACACACACACACATTCGTTTCTCTTCTTTAATCACACATTAAATAAAACTTTAAAACTTAGAATTTATACTGAAGAGAGTTCTTATAATTGAGAACAGTAAAAGAATTTTATAGTTCTCACCAGGTATCTATGATAGACACAGATAGTCTTCATAAAAGATGGCATTTATATTTTTGTGTTAGATCGCACGCCGGCCTACTGTTGGGAGGCAAGGCACAGCAAGTCAAAATGGTGCCATGGGGGCAAGGCCACTGGTCTCCATGTAAAGTTGCTAGAGCCTTGGTTCCTCATCATTCACTACTCTGCAGGTGACTATATCAGAATTGTTGTCTGAGCCCTTTGCTCTGTTCAACACCAAAACCTCTGAGTGCCTAATTAGTGCATCGAATACCCATCATACACCTGAACTGCAAGATTCCCTGCAGCCTACTTCAGTAAGTAGGTTTCTAGGCTCTTCCTTGGGGAAATGAAAATCTAATAGAGAGAATACTCAAATAAGAGAAGGATCTTCAAAATCTTTGGGGAAATATGATTGAAACGCTTACTAGAGTCAATTCTTATCTGTCCCAGTTCAAGGAATTCTCTCTTCCAAGCTTCAACACCCTACCAATTAACAACACGCACAAAACCCACTAATTTAAATAATGCAATTGCCAATTATATTGGCAAAACTTTTCTTTGCGTCTAAATGTGCAATGAAAATGTAGCAGTTGATGTGGCCTGCTTAAACTCTAGCTTGCAGAGTCACTTTATGCCTCTTTCACTCAAAAGAAACAGATTCGTATTCTCTAAAGTAGTATCACAGAAACTGACTACCAGTAAAATAGCCTATGAATGAAAAAGAAAGACAGAGAAAGTGGAGGGAATAAGCTAAAATCAGGTTGTCTATGCAGGACATTGCTCAGGAAAGCATCTGAGTAGATACCTCAGGTGCCTCAAACTGGGTGCTGTATGGTCTTCCTGAATTTGTAGCCTCCAGGACTTGCCTGGTTCCAGAGGAAGTTGGCATGAGACCCAAAGTGACTCCATCACTTCTACTATATTTGGTTTCAGCCTCCTTCAGGCTGAAAGCACTGGACTTTTCACAGGCTCCATGTTTATTATTCAGTGCTGGAGACTTAAAGAAAGTGTATGTATTCCAGATAAGGCTATTGGAGCCTAAATTATCCTAGTGGCTATTTAAACAACCTGGCTAACACACCTGGAAAATCAGGAGAGGCAGAGGAAGGAAGTCTATCTACCTGGTTAGTTACCATTGATTATGGAGAGTTAAGGAATGGTGAAGGACCAGTACACTCAATGCTTTTACTTCCTGCCTACAGTTGTTTTTGTCAGTTTCATACAGCATCCTGAAAATTCCTTTTGTTCCCTTAGGAAGCTATGGGAGCATGAAGTTGTACCAACTTGCATTGTTTTCCTTGCCTTTTGTTTGTTTCTTCATTTTAATATTGACTCCGTGGAATTTGAAACTAACCCTGAAACATTAACATACATATGCTGCTTTAAACTGCATTTTTCTAAATTCAGGTATGGTACAAGAGTATGATCCCCTGTTTTCCACACACAGGTCTGGTTGAAAGACTTCTGTAAGGTCAAATGATGAAGCTGTACCAACTTGCATTGTTTTCCTTGCCTTTTGTTTGTTTCTTCATTTTAATATTGACTCCGTGGAATTTGAAACTAACCCGGAAACATTAACATACATATGCTGCTTTAAACTGCATTTTTCTAAAGTCAGGTATGGTACAAGAGTATGATCCCCTGTTTTCCACACACAGGTCTGGTTGAAAGACTTCTGTAAGGTCAAATGATGAATCATTGTTGGATGCATAGTAAGGCCTTAATATCTGGAATCTGGAGACTATTGCCTGAATTTGTGCATGCTGCTCTTTGCTTAGAAATTTAGTTAGCAATAGGGTGCTGACTAAGGCACTGAGTGGAGATGCTAGAAGAATCCTGTCAAGAGAAGAGTGAAAAACTGCATCAAGAGTAAATGCCAGTGTGGTTTGGACAAATTATCATCTCATCAAGATGGATATCAGCGGCTCCCTGGAAGTCCAGTTGTGAGGATTCAGCACTCTCCGGGTGGAAGTTGTCCAGCATTTTAAAATGCGATTATGAAGCTTGCTTGGGCCATAGAGAATAATACATGTAGGTTCAGTATGTTTCACTGGGGCTGAGAATGTGTGTACGCAGCAGAAACAGGAGCCAGTGAGTTGCAGAATGTGAAAAGTGTTGTTGCTGCATACCCACTGGAGAAAGGAGGCTTGGCAAGAGGCCATGGTAATGGTGCCAGAGAATGGAGTGACCCTTTGCAGTGGGCAGTTTTGGGTGAGCATTTTCATCTTGATTAGTACTTTCACACTCTACAGTTATATGTACAGTCTTCTTTCTAAAGGAAGCTTGTAAGTTATCCTTAGATACCAACATACCCAGGTTATCTGTTCACTCCTTCACTGCTCACTACTTATGCAGTTCTTTATCCTTGGCTCCTCCTGCTTCCTCTTTTGCCAAGCTGGTCAGAAACTACAGCATATTGCAAGTGTAACTGATACATACCAACTCTTTTATTCCTGTTTCCAGCATTTTACAAAAGGCATTCAGCCAATCTTTGGCTTATTGTCTAGAATGCTCCCTCATCTGTAGTTACATGTTGAGGGAGGGTTGGAAGCAATAAACGCAGTAGAGACAAGAGGTATTTGTTTATATCTTCTCCTCACCTTTTCCTTTCATTAATTAGATCTGAGGAGAAAGTTTGACCTCTTTTGCTCACCAAAGACGCTAACATCTCATTTGTGTTGAAGAGTTCAATGCACCTGGTCATCAAATTCTATAATATGGTCTTCGGTCGCCATCAGGACCTAATAATAAGCCAATAATTATTTTTCAAAAGAGAATAGCTATTTTTTCAAGGATATCCTGGGTTAAAAACAAAGCAAGATAAAAACAGACAAACAGTCCAAAAGAAAGCAAAAACAGGATTATTGTCATGAGTCTTTGTGCAAGAATTTATCAAAATATTATATATTCTCTAGCCTGCAACATACACTTTCAGTAATATTGGATTCCCTGGTTCTCACTTTGTGAGAAAGCTCCTGGCAGACATTCCAATCAATTAGCCAATCTTTTATTTATTCTCTCAATACTGGTAGAAATTGGGGTTTTTCAGTAAATGACTCAGAACAACATATTTAAATCAAGTTCTGACATTTTCTAATATTTATCTATTCATGTATTTTATGTATATGAGTGCTCTGTCATCATGCACACTAGAAGAAGGACTCACCATGTAGTTGTCAGGAATTGAACTCGGGACCTCTGGAAGAGCAAGCAAGTGCTCTTAACCATTGAGCCATCTCTCCAGCACAAGTACTGACTTTTCAATAAAACCCAAAAGAATACACAATGTATTATGTTCTATCCTTTGTGCTAAAGACTATAAGGCAAAGCAAATTATTTTTCATTTTCAAAGGACTGTCCTGAAATTCCCAGTCTTCTGAATTCTCTAGAGCTTCAATGAGGAATCAGGGCACTACATCGTAACGATTTTTTTCTCTTTCCTTGGCAGTAATGTCTTCTCAATCATCTGGCTATGCAATAGGTCCTGTGAGCCTAATATAGTCAATGTAGCAAGACAGTCATGGCCTTGTTGAGATGTAAATGTCTTAAGTGATACAGAACACTGGATAGAATTAATAAAGGTATGGTGTTACCCTTATTAAAGTAAAACAGACAAATTTTTATTAGTTTTGTTTACTTTGAAGATCCATATACTTCTGAGTTGCTATATTTTTCTGACAAGCATAGAAAGACACTATCTGAAATAGCAATGACAGTATGAATTGCTGGGTTTATAATATTCAACTTATTCCCCAGGATCCACCTACCGTCCTCAGGGGACCATGAGTATTGTAAGTCACAATGTCATTGAGCTCATTATCTCTACAACTCTTGCCTTTGATTTAATCCCTGATCTCCAGGACTTATCCAGGAATAAAACATTACAAGTGTCTTACTTAGCTTTGCGAGGCTCAGGCCAATGACAAGATTCAATTGGTCTTCTTCACATACTGTCTTTTGGACTACAGGACAGAGGTTTGCTAAGGATTTTCTTTCAGTTGTTTATTATTTTTAATATACCTTAATGTGAGAACCATGGTAACAACTGCTTATTTGGTTCAAAGAACCACTAGGCCACAGAACATAGTTAAGAGAAGTTTCCATAGACTAGCTGATTCTAAAGAAGCTACCTCGTGGATCTGAGTGAGGTCCCATTCTGGATTTCTAAGAATTGTAATTAGCATGAAAACAGTGTTAACAAAAATAGTCTGGAATTTCCCATTTCCTGGTATATTAGTTTTCTCCTAAATGATGAAGCTGCTTTACGGGAGTTGGAATAAATTTACATCATGTGTTTCTGACCTCACAAATTCTATTTTGGCTCTGTTCACTGTTCATGTTTTGCAGTTCTCCATGCTATAATAAGAATTCAGAGACCCACACGGGACAAATATATAGCATACCCAGCAAAGTCTTAATAAACATATTCAATACCAATATTAGTGGCCATTTTCCTTCTAAAACCTCCTGTTGTACCCCAAGGAGCGAGCAAAAGGTCATTGCCATGGAAGTCGTTTATAAATACACTGTCCTGATTGGTTTTACAATTAGATTAAGCTAATTCAAAAAAATTTTGACAGTCAAAGTATTCAAAAAGACATTAAGCACCATCTTGCCAACTTATTGACAAGTGAACAAACTGGTCAAGCACCCACACCTCTAAAACTCTTTATTTCTTGCCCATAGGGAACACAGTTGCCTCCTGTCTGCTTTTCATCCATGGTTATTTTTGGGATAAAGTTTACATCCACGATCTTAATTGAAATAAAAGATTAAATGTATATACTATGCATTAGACACTGTGAGCATCTGCTTATCACGTTGATAAAAAGCTTGAAAGAAGACAGTACTAGTCTTTAAATGCATTCGACCTAGATTAGAGGGTTTGCCCGTGATTAAAGGTGACAGGGCATGAAGCTAAAACTCATCTGCACAAGACAAAACGTCACAAGGACAGAACGCACTGTTCTTGTGTCTGAAATATCAGAAAGTTCACAGAGGAGATACGATGTTGACCAGTTTCTTGAGTTTAGGGTTGAAATGAAAGTTTCAAGAACTCTGTGTGCAACTGGAAGTCGAAGTGAAAGTTCCTGCCTTGCTGCTTTAACAAGCAGAAAGCACATATGCAGTTTATGGCAGAGCCATTTAAAGATTCAATGTGAAAGTTGTATATGTGAAAAATATATGAATATGAGTGGTCTTAGTGAAGACCTTTTGGAGGAGAAAGAACAAGTCATGTGCATGTGGATCTGTATCAAGATGTGTGACTGCTTCAATGGCTCCAATTCCACAGCTCCTCACTAATGAGTGTGTACACTGGGGCCTAACCCATGTTGAGCCTGAGAAGGTTGGGTGCCATTGACTTGTACGTTAATTATATAATAAAATAAATACAGTTAGAGGCACTTTATACATTAGCATTAAGATTTGGATACTTGCCTGACGGGTTCACTCTGTTCAAAATCATTGTTCTATGATCTTAAAAGACCCTCTTTTCAAGCATCTTACAGTCACTCTTTCACAGGGTTCATATAGAAGTGGTCTCGTTAGCTTTATAACTGGTCTGAGCTGAAGCGTAAGATATCTGGTGTCCATAGAAATGTTTTCTAGTTACATATTTCTCTCTCCCAAAATTCTGGAATTGGTATACTTGTTCATAATGAGGAGAAAAGGAACTGCTGCATACATGGCTTGGGTTTTCCTTCAGGACTTCATGCTGAACAGAATTCTCTGAATCAATACTTTCCTAAAGGTATTTGTTTATTTGTTTGGGTGTTCTGGGGTAAACTGCAGCTCCTATTCAACACGCCTTTCCTAAAGAGTCAAAATCCTCTCTGATTTGTATGCTTTCTATCCTACATGGTAGCTGAAGCCTGACGAAGTTCTCTTTCTACGACATTTGCTGTACTCACCATGGAAAACACTATCATCCAAAGCAATTTAACACTGAGAACAAATATTCAAAATCTTTCATTCTGATGGATTTTAATCATATAGTTTTAAATAAAGCTAGGTAAATATTGTCTTTTAATTGAAATCTACAATCTGTAATTTATGTTGGCAATTTATCAGATATTAAAGTGTGATATATATTATTTATATATAATAATTTTCCTATAGGGATATAATATAATATAAATATCCCAAGAGAAAATTCTTGATTATTTTTAAAGTCATAAATTGTAAGCTATAGGGGTGCAATGGGGAATACATTCAAAATAAAATATATACTTGTTTGAAATTTGGAAAAATACCCGAAGCCCCTATAAAAACAGAAAAGTCAATTCTCATATTTCTTATTATAACAATCATAGGAAAACATAGCAACAATGACAAACCTAATCTCCACTTTAGTAATCTATGAAGTGACTATGGACAATTTCACAATTGAAGACAGTAAAATCTAAATTTTCATTATAGTGTTTATATTAGTATGGAAAAAAACCCTCTAGGCAGTGGTGGTGCAAGCCTTTAATCCCAGTACTTGGGAGGCAGAGACAGGTGGATCTCTGTGAGTAAGAGCCCAGCCAAGTCTACCAAGGTAGTATCAGGACAGACTCCAAAGCTACACAAAGAAACCCTATCTCAGAAAACCCAAACAACAGCAACAATTGTAATAAGAGCACCAGGGCTGTGTCCCGCCACCTGGCTAGCTTTGCCCAAAATAATTACACAGAAACTGTGTTCTTTAAAACACTGCCTGGCCCAATAGTTCCAACCTCTATCGATCTAACCCATTTCTAATATCCCTGTAACACCACGAGGTGTCCTACCAGGAAAGATCTTAACCTGCATCTGTGTCTGATAGCAGAATCATGGCGACTCCTTGACTCAGCTTCTTTCTCTCAGCATTCTGTTCTGTTTACTCCACCTACCTAATTTTATGTCCTATTAAAGGGCCAAAGCAGTCTCTTTATTTAACCAATGAACTTAACACAAAACAGAAGACTCTCCCCCATCATTTCCCCTTTTTCTGTTTAAACAATAAGCCCAGAAATAATTACACGGACACTGTATTCTTCTAAACACTGCTTGGCACATTAGCTCTAGCTCTTACTGGCTAATTCTGATATCCCGATCAACCCATTTCTAATAAACTGTGTAGTACCGGTCTTACCGGGAAAGATTCAGCATGTCTGACCTGGCGGCTTGCTTCATCGTGTGCTTCTACCCGGGAGAAGGGAGCATGGCCTCTCTACTCCAGAGAGCAGAGCTGTCAAGTCTGAGCTCACTTCCTCTTCCTCACAGCATTCTGTTCTGTTTACTCCACCCACCTATGTTCTAACCAATAAAATGGGCCAAGGCAGTTTCTTTATTTAACCAATGAAATTAACACAAAACAGAAGACTCTCCCCCATCAAACAAAAAAAGTTTTTAAACTTCATTGGAGAAAAGGAAATTTCAACAATATACAGATACACCTTGCCTTGAAGGGACGTCATCTGGAAGTAATGTAGTCTTCAAATGTGTAATTTTCATAATTGAGCTTTCTTATTTTAACATGTATTCATGAACACATTGCTCAGTCTCAGAATTACATTTATAGTAAAAATTTAAATGCACCTGTATGTTCTTTGCCTGTGTGGCCATTACCATTACCTCTTTTAGAAGAAAAGTTCCATGTTTAAATTTTGAAGTTCCTGCTATTTTTCATTTCTATTTAGCTATACTCAAAACATTAAAATACTTGCCAGTTATGCATGGGGTTTTTTTCCTGGGATTTTTCTGTGTAGAGAACTCCTCACACTGTGTATAGTTACCTGTTGTTTGCCCCTTTCTCAAAATGATGTTGTAGACATTTCTGGTGTTTACACATCTTCCTATCTTTCTTAGTTGAGGTCATGAGTCTACTTCTTAACCAAAGGACACTTGACACATCAATAATATATGTAACTTTTGGACTGTAGTAATTAATTGTCAGCATATAATGTTTATATTGTGGTCTTGTGGAAGACCTTGTTAGTGAGATGATGTGGTGCCAGAAATTCAGTAAAAAGGTAATTATGAGCCGGGCGGTGGTGGCGTGCATATGTGGTTTGTATCTGTGTATGTACTGGTGTGCTCAACCTTGCATGTACATGTGGAGATCAGAGTTCAGTGTCTGATAATTCTATGTCCCCATTTTAATTCTTGGAATAAGATCTCTGAACCTGAACACTGACACTTTGTCTATGCTTATTGGCAGCCAAGCCCCAAGAATCTTACTGCCTTTGCCTTCTTCAGCATTGGTGGTATAGCTGGATAACTCCACATGGTAATTTTAGATGGATGAGCAAGATCTGAATTCAGGTACATGTTATACAGGATACACCAGCCTACCAGTCCAGTTATGATTATTTTTATGTTAACCGTTAATATAATCACAACTTAAATCTCCTATCAATGTTTTAACTTCAATTATAAAATAACAAAAGAAATATATTTTATTTTGTATTGAGCTAAAAATGTATGAAACACTAAGAGTTCACACCATTGCTTATAACTGATTTGACTGTAAAATCTAGTTCTGCCATAATTCAAATTTATACCAGCCTAGAATGCATACATAGATTTGTATTTTAAAGACATGTCAATTTCCATACAATTCTCTTTTCTTTATATGTTTTACCTGATGCAAAATGTTCATTACTATTTCATTTAAAGTTCTAGTCTATTGGCAATAACTAAAGATACAAGAAAAGCATGATGTGTGGACAGCAAGTTAGCATGGTTCTAGAAAGAACATGATGAAGACATAACTTTAATGAGTCGTTGAGACAAAATAACATCCCTGTCATTTATACAAATAAGTGGATTCTCAAATTGATTGTACACAAACAAAATGAACAAATAATATGACACATTTAATTGAGATTAATCAATACAATTCATAAACAAATCTAAGAGCAGCTCTTCTACTTTGCCTCAGTCAGCAAGAGAGGCTAATTTATCACACAGAGACAGACACACACTGACACACACAAACACACACACACATAATCATATGAAATCTATATGCATATTACAAATATATAATACATTAATATGTATAATATACATTATATATTATGTTTTTAAAAATATTTCCTAAGATTTTTCCCTTTTATACTTTCCTTTGATCATATAAGAATTTTCTTATAATGAGTCCTCAGTCTTTGTTCAGTATCAGAAAGTAGCTTATAAATTCAGTAGTGCTTTGTAAAAATATTTATTCAAATGAATTCTTTTCCAATTTTACAAAATGTGGAATTTCAATTATTCTCTTATTTTTAATTCTTTAGGGTTACTTGAGTCTAAATATAACTAACATAAGAGTTAAAAGAAGACATAGAATATTGAACAAATTTCTCAGTGTAAGGCATTAAATACTCCTATGAGTTATTGGTCAGTAAATCCATAAGGGTTCCAAAATAACACATTTTATTGCCAGTGACCTGCTTATTTTCATGTATTTATTAATTTGATTATTGTATTTGAAACATATATATGGATATAATATTTATCTTAAATGCTCTAGAGTAATGTATGCTCAAAGGCTAACATGAGTAATGTAATTTCCTCTTGATAAGAAAAATGCTTCACAGATATAGAGCATTGTGACTTTGGCTTAGTTTTACACTTCAAGCATCTGCACCTAAGAGAGACAGGCCCATATTTTATTCTCTTAAAAAAATCAAGTGGTAGTTAAAACAACTTCTTCTTCTTCTTCTTCTTCTTCTTCTTCTTCTTCTTCTTCTTCTTCTTCTTCTTCTTCTTCTTCTTCTTCTCCTTCTCCTTCTCCTT
>NC_022012.1:58183826-58244024 GCF_000317375.1 Microtus ochrogaster
CTTCTTCTTCTCCTTCTCCTTCTCCTTCTCCTTCTCCTTCTCCTCCTCCTCCTCCCCCTCCTCCTCCTCCTTCTCCTCGTCCTCCTCCTCCTTGTCTTTCTCCTTGTCCTCCTCCTTGTCTTCTTCCTTGTCCTCTTCCTTGTCTTAGTCCTCCTTCTTCTCTTTCTCCTTCCTCTTCTTCCTCTTTCTTCTCTCCCTCCCCATCTCTTCTCTCTTTTCTAACAACTTTAAGAGAGTGTACACTGTGATTTTTGCCATATGAACAAGTTTAGCATATCCTGGTTTCATCAATCTCTAGAATAAGCTTGGTGGTCATTACTTTTCTCATCTGAACAAGGCATCCAATCCATAAATTCAGACAATTCTCCTAGACTGTCCTAATCCAAAGGATTTCAAAATATTGCTGCTTATTTAGACTGGCATTTTGCATGACCTTTAGCTTGACAAAAGTCCCCATAAAATCTTGCTCTGACATGAAGATAACTGGTAACACTGAGACCTCTGAGAAGTCCCAATTCAACTTTTTAACTTTGGGGGGATAAAAATGTAGCCTGAACTCATACTAGGCCCTTTGGAGGACCTCAGGGTTGCTCTTTTTGATCTCTGGATCAGGTCTAATTACCTACTTTATAAGACACCATACAGATAACATTTTCTCACAGCATGAAACAAATCACTTCCTCTCTGTGGAAGTCTGGGGTGATCTTTGAAAGACAGGAGTGAAGAATTAGTCATAGATAGATAAAGAAGGCAAAGCTTGTTCCCTGAGATGGTAGCATTTTAAAAAGATATAAAAAGATTTTATTTTCAGTTATGTATATATTATGAGTCTGAGTTTTGTACATGTAAGTACAGTGTCTGCAGAGACCAGAGGAAGATAAAGTTTTCCTGTTGCTGGAGTTACAGGATGTTGTGAGCTGGCTGATAATTGTGTTCCAACATGACTTATAATCTGTTGCCACAGCAATACATGCTCTTAACTCCTGAGCCATATCTCCAACCATTTGGAGATTTTTTAAAAAAATTCTTTTGCAAGGAGAACATTTCCATGTCATTAACCATAAAAAAATAAGTGGAAGTTACATATTTAGAGAATGTCATCCCACACTTGCCACAGCATTTGCATTTAGATACAAGGACTATTTTTTTTTTTTTTTTTTGGTTTTTCGAGACAGGGTTTCTCTGTGGTTTTGGAGCCTGTCCTGGAACTAGCTCTTGTAGACCAGGCTGGTCTCGAACTCACAGAGATCCACCTGACTCTGCCTCCTAAGTGCTGGGATTAAAGGCGTGCGCCACCACCTCCCGGCTTACAAGGACTATTTCTATCAAAACCTTACTGAAAACATTCCCAGTGAAATTAAAACTTGGTCATAATACTGACATCAGATATGTAATAAGTCTTAAGAGTAAAATAAAAGTATAGTTGCAAGTTAAAGACTCCTGGGACTGATAAGTTTCTAGAGATTATTTTTCTGTGAATTATTTGGTTTTGATTTATTCATCTTTTGACTGACTTACTAGTCTATTACCCAGAAAGAACTAGAAGACGAGTTGTAACTGATGTCAATAGCAAGAGATAGCTCATGTATTTATTGGTGTAGGTCACATAAAGCTTGTGATCCCATTTTATACCCTATAGTTCATGTCTAAAGAAAATATGTGCCTTTCAAAAGAGCCACTGTTAAACTAGCTATATTTTTATTTTTGAAATAGGAGTTACAATATCACAAAGACAGACACCACACACACACACACACACACACACACACACACACACACACCACACACCTACCAAAACTACTTTGAAAATCTGCCCTTGAGACATCTAGAAACCAAGATTTCATTCTATGCTAGTCAAGGCATGTGTCTAATTGGGAAAATGGCCAATAGTTTTTTCCAGTCCTTATCTTCCTCACAGTATAGATAAGCAAGTGAGATCCAGGCTTGTTCAAAGCTTGTCAAATATTAGTGTATAATGTAGTCTGAGTATCAAGCCTCCCAGTTTGTATCTCAACATTGTATCATCATGTTTGTTTCATGGGATAATGAATGTCATAAGGGTTTTTTTTCTTCTTTTTACTCTCATATGTTATATCTTGATTGTAGTTTCCCTTTCTACTGTTTGCCTCATTCCTCTCCTCTCTAACTCTTCTCCTCATCCACACCTCATCCATTTTCTCTCATAAAAGGGCAAGCCTTCCAGGGATATAAAACAAACATGGCATATCAAAGTGCAATACGATTCGGCACCTCCCTTCCTGTTATGGCTGGACAAGGCAACCCAGTGGGAGGGAAAGGATTCCAAAAGCAAATCCAAAAGTCAGAGATAGCTACTGTTTCCACTGTTGGGGGTCCCACAAGAGGACCAAGCTACATAACTGTAACATTTAAGCAGAAGTTCTAGATCAGACCTATGCAGGCTCCGTGTTTGTTGGTTCAGTATCAGTGAGCCCCTTTAAGCCCAGGTTAGTTGATTCTTTGAGTTTCTCCTACAATCTATTCTCCCCATCTTCCACAGGATTTCACAAACTGCCTAATGTTTGGCTCTGGATCTGCATCTGTTTCTCTGAGTTGCTGGATGAAGCCTCTCTGATGAGAACCGTGCTATGTTCCTGTCTACATGTAGAGCAGATATCATTAGGGATCATTTTATTGACTATTTTCTTTTGCTGGTTATATTTGCTTCTATTGTAGGTATCTGGGCTACCCAGCCTCTAGTTCCTGGCCCTCCAGCCAGTGTCAGAGGTAGGCTCCCTCTTGTGACATGGGCGTGAAGTTAAACTAGACATTCGTTGGCCACTCCCCTAATTTCGTTGCCACAACCCAGCACATCTTGCAGGCATGACAAATTTTACGTGGAAGGTTTTGAGGCTGGATTGGTGTAGTAGTTTGAATAGCTGGTTTGAACAGATTTAGGTGTTTAAGTGCTTGACCCATAGTGCCAATTGGCAGGCACTATTAGGAGGTGTGGCTTTGTTGAAGTAGGTGTGGCTTTGTTGGAGGAAATGAGTCACTGTGAAGGTGGGCTTCATATACTCAAGATATGCCCAGTACAACACAGTCTCTTTTTGCTGACTTTGGGTTATGATGTAGAACTCTCAGTTTCTTCTCCAGCACCATGTCTGCTTATACACAGTGATAATAAAGGCCCAAATCTCTGGAATTATAAGCCAACCCCAATTAAATGTTTCCCTTCATAAGAGTTGCCATGGTCATGGTATCTCTTCACAGCAATAGAAACCTTAACTAAGACAGTTGATGTCCCAATCCCTCTACTGGAAATATTGTCTGGTGGCTGGAGATGGCTAGTTCAGGCTCTGTATTCCCACTTACTGGAAGTCTTAGCTAAGGACACCCTCATAGATTCCAGGGAGTCTCCACTATACTAGCTTTTCATCTCACCTTAAAATGACCACAAATCTAGTTATCTCTCCCAGCACTCTGTCTTCATCTTCTCCCAACATGATCCTTCTTATACCTGTCCCCATCTAGTCCCAGTACACCCACAAAATCTATTCTATTTCCCTTTTCCAGGGAGACCCATACATTCCTTCCTTGAGTTTTCCTTGTTACGTAGCCTCTGGGTCTGTGGATCATAGCATGATTATCCTTTACTTTATGGTTAATATCCACTTCCAAGAGAATACATATCATGTTTGTTTTTCTGGTCTGGATTATTACCTCAGCCAGGATGTTTTTTTTCTAATTTCATCAATTTGCCTGCAAATTTTATGATGTTAATTTTTAACAACTGAGTGATACTGCATTTTGTAAATGGACTACATTTTCGTTATCCATTCTTCAGCTGACAGGAATCTAAGTTGTTTTCAGTTTCCGGATATTACAAATAAAGTGGCTATGAACAGAGTTGAGCAAGTGTCCTTTTGGTAGGATGGGACATCCTTTGGGTATATGCCAAAAAGTGGTATAGATAGTCTTAAGGCAGATAGATTCCTAGTTTTCTGAGAAACTGCTATATTGATTTCCAAAGTGGCTGTACAAATTTCCACTCCCACCAGCAAAGGAGGAGTGTTTCTCTTCTATACATCATTGCCAGCGTGAGCTGTCACTTGTGATTTTGATCTTAGTCATTCTGACAGGTGAAAGATGAAATCTCAAAGTCATTTTTTTTTGTATTTCCCTGATGGCCAAAGATATTGACCATTTCTTTAACTATTTCTAGGCCATTTGAAATTCCTCTGTTGAGAATTATTCTGTTTAGCTCTATACTTCATTTTTTGACCGTTTTATTATTTGTTTTATTGATACCTACTTTCTTGAGTTTTTCATATATTTTGGAAATTAGTCCTTTTTCAGATGTGGGATTAGTGAAAACTATTTCCCCTTCTGTACACAGCAGTTTGACAGTGTCCTTTGCCTTAGAGAAGCTTGTCAGTCTCCTGAGGTTCTGCTCATTAATTATTGAATATAAGGATTTTCTTAATATGAGGGTCCAACTTTCATTGAAAAAAAATAAAGTGGCTTTGGATCTTATCCTATTATCTCCCTTAAAGAAGTCCTTTCTCTTAGAATAATTTTCCTAGAAAAATAATGTAAGATGCTTCTGCTATGGGATCATTTTAACAGAAGGAGTGAAATACTTATTTTTGTCTTAGCTATTTTCCGTGATACAATGTGCATTGTAATGGCTGTCCCAAAGGATTTTAGTTTATGAAGTCGATGAACAACTAAAATGATACTTATTCATCTTAATTCTTCTGCCATTCCTTACATCCTGTTCTTTAAGTATTTAAGTGTTGCTATTAGGATGGTTGATTTTTACATCCATTTTACTTCAACAGAATATATTCAACTAAGGATATTTGATCACTAGGAATTTGAAATCAGGTCCTGTGTTTATGCAGTAATCAGTTGCCCATGCTGAACTGTTTTCCTCACCTTGTTCTTACTTTTTATTCATAAAACAGAAAGTTTTGTTCTCATCACGTTTCAGAAACTAGGAACTCATGATAAGTTATCTGAACAAGTTAAAATTTCTTTTCATCTTATTTAAACATATTTACCTTATCCTAGATAATTTAACCCTTGCCAGGATCAACTGGGTCTTTAAAAATTAGTAGTTATATTGTTGAGAATTTCTTTCATAGCTAATGTGTTTCATTGTGGGTTCCTTATTTCACATAAAACTTAGCAGGAGAAAAAGAGATATCTTATTTCTTGAGAAATACCCCTGCCAATGGTACCACTGAAGGCCACTCAGATGTCTGTGATCTGTGCTGCATCCTAAAGACTTGTTGATATTCATAGATATTGCTCCTGGTTTGGGGCACAAAGATATGGTTGGTCTGTGCTGCCACCTGGGGCCATGGTGATGCACTGAACTATGATATCATGAGTACCATGTCTGGGTTCATGGTCTCACTGTCACCTGGGCTGTGTTGATGGCCAAGGTCCATGTTGTCACTAAAGGCCAGATAGATGTCCATGGTCTATTTTGTAGCCATAGCTGTGTGGTGTCCATGATCTCAGCTACATCAGAGGGACTTGTCTGGATCTGTGGCCCTCCTGCTACTGGGATCCCTCTTTGCAGTTGATGCTGATGCCAGAAAGTATACGGAAGTCCATAATCTATGTTCCCATGGACCATAAAGAGTAAATAAGTTACTTTGGCAGTGATATTGGTGACTACAGATGCACAGTTGAGAAAGATGAACATGGAAGACTTCTATGACATAATCTTCCTCCACCCAACACACACAAAGCACACACACACACACACATACACACACACACACACATTCATGCCAAATAGTAACAAACTAAACAGAAAGCCACTGATGAGAAATAAGGAACTTTGTCCTACCTGTTCTTGATATGCCATACATTGTTGATCCTCATGGGAGGCCTGACTCTTTCTGAATGGAGTCGGCAGAGCACTATATGGGAAGGGGGTAGATGGGAGGTGGAGGGGTGGGAACAGGAGGAAAGAGATGAGGAAAAATTGTGGCAGGGATCTAAAATAAATTTAAAAACTTAATCTTAATTAATAATAAAAAAATCTGTTATAAGATGCTGAAGTGTCATTATTCACAATAGATGGCTTCCAAAATAAGTGCAGGGGGAAAAACCCAGTTGTATTTAAGGGAATGGTCACTGAGAGTTTTATTAAAATTTAAGACCTTATATTTTCTTTATATTTATTTATTTATTTATTTATTTATTTATTTATTTATTTATTTTTATTTATGCATGCTTAGGGGAAGCCACAAGGGAGGGAGTCAATAAGGATAGACTAGGAAACAAACTAAAAAGTGATGAGAAGTTACAGCTTTTCTGTCACATAGAATCAATTGATTGCTTTTAAAATGAGAGTTATCAAAACAATATTCTCTTCACATTTCTAAGATCACACCAACCAGATTAGTTACAGGACATGTTCACAGCTTAAAGAGACAAGGTAAAAAGATAAAACCCACCTTTAATCAAAGACTTGAGTAAAACAGTAGGGGACCAAGTTGGAGCAGCATCCAACAAGTATTTGAAAGTTATTTTTGACTGGCACAGTATCTGTATATATCTATGAGGTACCATGATGTGGTGTTTTGGTACGCTGGCTAATGATGAACTCAGAAACATATCAAATCAATCACCTTAGAATTCTATCATCCACTAATCTTCTCTTCTGATTCTCCTATTTTGAGACATATGATGTGTTGTTGTTAACTATGGTACCCCTGTTGTTTCACCAAATACCAGAATCCGAGTCTCCTGTCTTGCATTGAGCTAGTTGATCCACAGAGCTTAAGAAGCAGAACCTCAGGCTTTTCATCGATGGGCACTGGGTTTTGATGGAGAACAGAATACAAAACAATTGCAGATACCATAACTCAGGTGGTAAAGAAATACATTGTTTTATTCTCTTTTTTTCTACATCAAATACCCCTATTACATTTGTTTCCTAATCCTATTCTGTTCTCCATAAAAACCCAGTTTTATCTCACTACCTTGTCTCTTTAAGCTGTGAGCATGTTCTTATCTGGTTGGTGTGATCTTCAAAATGTGAAGAGAATATTGTTTTGATAACTCTCATTTTAAAGCAATCAACTGATACTATGTGACAGAAAAGCTGTAACTTCTCATCAGTTTATATAAAAATGCATACACACTAGCAAATCTATTGAATTGGACAAATTGAAAACTCTTCTATAATAATGGCACTTTGCTCCTGGCATAAGAGCTCTATTTATTACAGAGATATGCTCGAATTTGTTCACCATTTGACCTAAGATGGAAAAAAAGCATTTTTTAAAAGTATCTCTTTGAAATAAAGCAATACATAAATATATACTTTTCCGATCTGCAAAGATAGTTTTAATACGATTGAAATTGTACACTTTAAATACAAAGGGAATATTTTTGTTAATTATCCTAAAGAGCAAGCCTCATGTATTTTTTTTTGTTTGTTTGTTTCACAAGACATAGTTTCTCTGTAGCTTTGGAGCCTGTCCTGGAACTAGCCCTTGTAGACCAGGCTGGCCTACAACTCACAGAGATCCACCTGCCTGAGCCTCCAGAGTGTTGGGATTAAAGGTGTGTGCCACCACTGTTCAGCAAGCATCATGTATTGATGCTGATAATTATTGATTATTTTATTAGGAGAGACAATTTACTCAAGACTCTGATTTCAGAAGCCATTAGTAAAACTATTTGTCTAGGGGAGAAAAATAGGTGAGCATTCAAGGCTACTTTCCCCTTTCTCTTCTATGAGGTTCAGTGTGGCTGGATTACTGTTGAGGTCTTTGATATTAGAACTTGAATTTTGTACATGGGAATAGATACAGATCTACCTTCATTCTTCTACATGTTGATTCCCAGTTATGCCAGCATCATTTCTTGAAGATGCTTTCTTTCTTTTTTTTTTTTTTTTTTTGCATTGTATAATTTTAGGTTGTTTGTCAAAATTCAGGAATTCACAGGTGTGTTGATTAATTCAGGGTCTTTGATTTGATTCCATTGTTCCATCTGTCTGTTTTAAAGCCAACACCAAGCTGGTTTTATTACTGTAGCTCTATAAAAGAAATTAATATCAGGGATGGTGATGTCTCCAGAAGTTTCTTTATTATACAGGATTATTTTAATTGTCCTGTTTTTTGATTTTCCAGAAGAAATTGAGTGTTATTCTTTTGAGGTCTGTAAAGAATTGTGTTTGGATTTTGATGGTGATTCAACTGAATCTGTAGATTGCTTTTGGTGAGATGGCCGTTTTTATTATGTTGAGCCTACCTATCTAAGAGCATGGGAGATCTTTTCATTTTCTGATATTTTCTTCCATTTCTTTCTTCAAAGACTTAAAGTTTCTGTCATACAGATCTTCCATTTCTTTTGTTAGTGTTACCCAAAGAAATGAAGTCTTTCATTTCTTTTGTTAGTGGGTTTTTTTGTGTGTGTGTGACTATTGTAAAAGGTGATGTTTCTCTGATCACTTTCTCAGCCCTTTTATCATTTGTATAAAGGATGGCTACTGATTTTTTTTTTTAGTTGATCTTGTATCCTGCCACATTACTGAATTTGTTTATCAGCTGTAAGAGTTCCATGGCAGAATTTTTAGGGTCACTTACGTATACTGTCATATCATCAGCAAATCAGGAAAGCTTGACTTCTTCCTTTCCAATTTGTATTACTTTCAACTCCTTTTGTTGTCTTATTGCTCTAGTTAGAAATTCAAGTACTATGTTGGATAGATACTGAGAAAGTGGATAGCCTTGTCTTGTTCCTGATTTTAGTAGAATCACTTTGAGCTTCTCACCATTTAATTTGATATTGGCTGTTGACTTGTTTATATTGCTTTTATTATGTTTAAATATGTTCACTGTGTCCTGGATTTCTCCAAGACCTTTATCATGAAGGGGTGTTGGATTTTGTCAAATGCTTTTTCAACATCTAATGAGATGATCATATGGTTTTATTGCTTCAGTTTCTTTATATGGTAGATTACATTGGCAGATTTTTGTATGTTGAGCCATCCCTGCATCTCTGGGATGAAACCAATTTGATTGTTTGATTGTCATAATGAATATTTTTTGATGTATTCTTGGATTCAGGTTTCCAGTACTTTATTGAGTATTTTTTGCATTAATATTCTTGAGCTAGATTTGTCTGTAATTCTTTTTCTTAGTTGGTGTCAGAGGTCCTTCTGTCTATGTGTTTCTTTTATTGGTTAATGAATAAAGAAACCGGCTTGGCCTATAGCAAGGTAGAACTTAGGCAGGAAAAGCTAGGTTGAATGCTTGGAGAAAGAGGGTGAAGTCAAGAAGAAGCCATGTAGCCCTTTCAGGAACAAAGGTCGGAATCTTGCCTGTAAGTCACAGCCATTTGACGATACATAGATTACTAGAAATAAGTTAAACTAAGATGTAAGAGTTAGCCAATAAGAAATTAGGGTTAATGGGCCAAGCGGTGATTTAAGTAATACAGTTTCTGTGTGGTTATTTTGTTTCTGGGAAGCCAGGAAACAAGCAGTCTCTCTACTACACTAACTTTACTTAAGTTACTACTACTAACCTTAAGTATCAGGGTAATTGTAGTCTTATAAAAAGAGTTTGGCAATGTTCCTTCTGTTCTACTGTGTGGAATAGTTTGAGCAATATAGGTATTAGCTTGTTTTTGAAGTTCTGGTAGAATTCTGTGATGAAATCATCCAGCCCTCGGATTGTCTTGACTTGGAGACTTTTGATGACTGCTTCTATTTCTTTAGGATTATAAGTCTATTTAAATTGTTTATCTGGACTTGATTTAATTTGGATATGTGATACCTATCCAGAATATTGCTCATTTCTTTTAGTTTTTCAAATTTTGTGGAGAACAAGTTTTCGAGGTATGACCTAATGATTATCTGGATTTCCTCAGTGTCTGTTATTATGTTTCCCTTTTAATTTTTGATTTTGTCAATTTTGATATTCTCTCTTTGCCTTTTGGTTACTTTGGATAAGGGTTTGTCTATCTTGTTGATTTTCTCATAGACCCAGTTCTTTTTTTCATTGATTATCCCTCAATTTTATTATTTCATGTCATCTATGCCTCCTGGATGTGTTTGCTTCTTTTTTGTTTTAGAGATTTTAAATCTGTCAAGTCACTAGTGTGAGATTTCTCACCTTTTTTCATGTAGACACTTAGTGCTATGAACTCTCCTCTTAGCATTGCTTTCAAAATGTACCATAGTTTTGGGTTTGTTGTGCATTCATTTTCATTGAATTCTAGGAAGTCTTTAATTTCTTTATTTCTTCCTTGACCTAGGGGTGATTCAGCTTCAGCTGAGCATTGTTTGATTTTCATGGATTTTTAGGCTTTCTGCAATTAGTGTTGCTGTTGAATTCTAACATTAAACCACGGCGTTTGATAAGATACAAGGGGTTATTCTTATTTTTTAATCTTTTGAAGTTTTCTTTGTTACAGAGTACATGGTTAATTTTAGAGAAGGTTTTATGAGGTGCTGAGAAGAAGGTATATTCTTTTGTGTTTGGGTGAAATGTTCTATAGATATATGTTAAGTTCATTTGAAGCATCATATCTGTTATTTGTCTTAATTCTTTGTGAAATTTCTGTCTGTTTGATCTGTCCATCAATAAGAGTGTAGTGTTGAGTCTCATGCTATTAGTGTGTGGGGTTTGATGTGTGATTTAAACTTTAGTAATGTTTCTTTTGCATATGAGGTACTTTTGTATTTGGGGCATAGATGTTTAAATTGATACTTCATCTTAATTCATTTTTCCTGTGATGAGTATCAAGTGTACTTCTCTATTTATTTCTATTTGATTTTAGCTTGAAGTCTACTTTGTTAGATATTAGGACAGCTACACTCACTAGTTTCTTACGTCCTTTTTATTGGAAAATCTTTTCTCAACCCTTTACTCTGAGGTAATATCTGTCTTTAAGGTTTAGGTATGTTTCTTATACACAGAAGGATGAATCTTGTTTTTATAACCATTCTGTTAGTCTATGTCTTTTATAGATGAATTGATATTAAGAAATATTAATGACAAGTAACTACAAAGATTGGACAAAATTCTTCAAAATTTAAAAATTGACCTCATGAGATTCCTAGTATATATAAGTAAGAGAAAAGAAGCCATACATTCTTATGAAATTATTGGTGTAGGAGGTTCTTTTGTCTATGTCTTACTTTTATTGGTTAATGAATAAAGAAACTGTCTTGGCCTAGTTGATAGGACAGAACTTAGGTAGTTGGGAGAGACAGAACTAAATGCCGGGAGGAAGAAAGGCGAAGTAGGGGAGAGACACCATGGAGCTGCCAGAGACAGATATGCTGAATCTTTCCCAGTAAGCCACTGCCACATGGTGATATACAGATTAATATAAATGGGTTAAATTAATGTAAGAGTCAGCCAATAAGAAGCTAGAACTAATGGGCCAAGAAGTGATTTAATGAATACAGTTTCTGTTTAGTTATTTCGGGTCTAATCTAGCTGGGTGGCTGGGATGAACAAGCAGGCCCTCTCCTTGCAACAAATTATAGTAGGTTGGAAACTCTTCTTCAGGTCTAAGCTTAATTCTTTGCAAGTAACAAGAAAAAATTGAATGAAATTTTCATATCGTGCATTTGTATTAACTATTGACCTTTTCCTGAGTTAACAAATGGTGATATAAAAATGTTTCTCCAAAGTTGCATCATTTTTTAAAATGTTTTATTTAGTATATTGCTATCTACTCAAATTTATCACAAACCTACAGTGATTTGTTCCTGTAACCACACCAGATTGATTGTTGTTGTTGTAAGGAATGCAGATGGTATGAGGTCTGAGAGCCCAAATTTTCTTCATTGTGTTTTGACTAGAAATAATAAATGAGTTCTTAATGAGCATGCAAGAAAATATGTTTTGGTCTATAATATAAATGAATTGTATTTACCAACAAATTATTTTTTACCAAGGAAAGACACAAAGTATAAGAAAGATTTAAACTTAGCCTATAAGAACATTGAGGAGTAGCTTCATTTCATTGCATTTATAAAACATGTACATTCTTGCTAAGATTTGATATAGAGGTATTTATGTTTGAAATTTATATATTCCATCTCATTTTAGGAATTATTTTTCTCATCTTTATTATTCCCCACCTTTACTTATGATGTGAAATATTTTATGATTGCTTAGAGCAATTAAATATTGCATATTTCTTTAAAATTAATAAAATATTACATTTCTGCATGTAGTATTTCAGTTTTAAACATCAGTCAGCATAGGTATTCAATAATTTTTCACATCAATTTTTAGAGAAGTAGATTAATAAAAATGTGTACTTAGGACAATGGAGCACAGAGATTATAGTTAGTGTTTAGATTTTTATCTTTGGAGTTAGCAAGAGAGTAGAAAAAAAACAAAGAAAACTGTCGTTAGATAGTTACAGATACTCCTTAGATAGTTACAGAAAACTGTAAGATACTCTGTACAAATAAGACAGAAATTCAAAAGAAGAAGAAAGAAAGGTGGCTCTCCTTGAAGAGATTCACTCCTGTCCTGGTTACCTAGGTCATACTTTGTATGTTTTACAGACAACGATAAGTTCAATAAATGACTAAGACAAGTAAGTAAATTATAAATAAACAGTAAAATATAAATAAAAATTCACACCAATATATTGCATTCCTATGCACATACTGAACAGAATTATTTATTTCCTCATAATGTTACCTAACGTGTATTATGTATTAGAATATCTCCATATTCACACATATATAATTCTGGGCTTTACCTGGAGTATCAAATTCAAATTGAGTTAAGATTTTCCTCATTGATATGTTCTATTTCTGCTTTAAAATTCTCAGCTCATTTCCAAGTTTTTTATGGGATTCTTATGTTGAAAATTCTCTTATTTAATAACATGCTTAAGTTTCCCTATGGTTGATAATTTCCTTAGATGCAATTCTATCTCTCTCATTATCCCTAGCTTCAGAGTTTGATGTAGAAGTGTAATGAGATGGAGCTATGCTATTTGGTATAAATCTGGTGTAAATCTTTTTTAGATAGATGCTTTCTACTTCTTGGTGAAGCGAATATTTCAACATAATAGATTTTGTTTCATTTCTACTGGAGGTTCAACTGAGGCAGTAGAAATAGTTGAGCCAACTTGATTTCTTTTCTCTTAGTTTCTTATTTTCATAGTATTGTTTTTAATGCCTTTAGTGTCCATACAATAATTACTTTGTAGTTCTGTTAGTTCACATTGCATATGATATTCTCATTTCCTCCAAACATTGTATATAAAAGCTGGACCCATTTTAATCTAGAGATATCCTCTAAAGAACATTCTTTTCTTGTCTAGTAATTATCTGAAATTTAGATTACTTAAGGATATAGAATAAATGCATGTACATTTTCTTTTCAAATTTGATGTAATGAATCAGTACATTAATAACCAAAATGGTAGGCCATTGAGGCATTTTCACTATAATTAAAATAATCTCACATGGTGAAATTACATGCGTTCTCCTGTATTGAGGTTCATGGTCCCAGGGACCATTTGATAACTTTGTTTTTCCTGATGAAAAATATGCCATGTGTTCATCTTGTATATCTGTTGCATTAAATATGAAATAATTACCTACGTGGGAAAATTGGTATTTTTTTATGGAAGTTAGTATTCAAAATTGTTATGTAAGTTCACCTTTACGCTACTTTTGAATTCTCTTCTTCATCACAGAAAAATTTTAAAACTGGCAATTAAATAAAAGCTTAGAAAACCCTATCATACATTTCTTTGCCTAAGATCCTGTTTTCATACATTTGAGTCATTGGTAGTTTTGGGAAAATACATTTGTTGTGAAATATTACTTTAATGTTGTAAAGGTGTGTTACATTTGTTTACAGTACTTTGTTTAATTATGTAAAGATGTTTTGCGTTAGTTTCACTTTGCCTGCCTAAGGCACCTGATTGGTCAAAAAAAGAGTTGATGGGCCAATAGCCAGACAGTAAGTGATTGACAGGACTAGTGGGCAGAGAGAATAAATGGGTGGAGAAATCTAGACTCAGAAAGAATGAGAAGAGAACAAGAAAATGAGGAGAAAGAGAGGGACATACCCAGGGCCAGAATCCAAAGATCCATGAGCCAGCTAGACAGGAGGAACAGTAAAAGTAAGATATACAGAAAAACAGTAAGAAAGGTAAAAAGCCCCTAGGGAAAAAATGTAGATAAAAGAAACAGATTAAAATAAAAGCTAAGATAAGGCCAAACATTCATCACTAATATTAAGTCTCTGTTTCATAATTTGAGAACTAGTTGGTGGCCGCAATGAAAAAGCCAGCTACAGTCATTCTGTTTTTTTTTATTGAGGTGTCAAATTCCTACATTGTCTTCTTTCATTGAAAAATGTTCTTTTTTCCTCATTTAAAATACCCTGATTACAGTTTCCCCCCTGCTACTCCCAGTTTCTCTCTACCTCCCCTACCATCTGGACCCAATCCTTTTTTCTTCCTGGGAACATTCTTTTTTTAAAAAAAAAATTGGGTATTTTTTATCTATGAACTATTATAATTGACCACTGATACTGAGTTTGATTTATTTAATGTATGTCAATTGCCCAATTCAAAATCATTTTACTTTTATTTTAATGACATAATTAAATTCAAGTAGAATTTTTCCATGAAGTTCAGCCTGGTCTCAGACTTGACAACTTCCTGCCTCTGCCTCCAAATGCTTGCATTACAGACAGATATATGCCACTGTGCTCAGCACAAACCCATTTTATTACCTTAATATAATGAACAAAAGACATGAAAAGAAAAACTACACTTAAAAACTTAAATATATATGTATTCAGATATCACATGTTATGGAAAGCCAAGATTTCTTTCTTTCTATAGATTTGTTCAGACTTTCATTTGTAAGGGCATAAACATCTTTATATAATACTATGTAGAATTTTCTAAGCATCTGTGAAACTAAATATGCATAATAGGCCTTTGACACTTGAGATTTTGAAGTCATAATACTTTGTCTAGGTTTGCATCTGGTCAACTTATTCAACTAATTTATAAGCTTCATTTTATGTTTGATAAGGTATGGAAAGGAAATTATCCAGTGCTTGTCTTTGAGACTTCTTTGATTCTTCTTTCAAACAAAGCATTACTCATAATCCAAATATTGAAAAAGGATATACAGCCTTGAGAGTTAAACACAGAAATGAAGTTATTTTTTGTTTTTGCTTTTTTATTATTTGTTTGCTTATTCTTCTCTCATTCATTTCATCCTAACTACAGTCTCCCCTCCCTCCACTTGTCCCAATGTCCCCTCCAGATATACTCCTTCTCTATTTCCCTTCAGAAAAGAACATACCTCCCTGGTATATTGACCAAACATGGCATAACATTTTACAGTAAGATTGGGCACATAACCTCTTCTCAAGTCTTGACTTGGACAAGGCAACTCTGTTGGATGAAAATGATTCGAATCGCTGGCAAAAAGACTCAGGGACAATTCCCACCCCTTCTGTTAGGAGTCCTACAAGAACACCAATGTACACAACCATAACACATATGCAGAGGATCTTGATAAGTCCCATACAGGCTCCTTGATTTTTGCTTCAGTCTCTGTCAACCACTATGAACCCTGCTTATTTGATTCTATGGGCCATGTTCTCATGAAGTCCTAGATCTCTTTGACTGCTATAATCCTTTATCCCTCTCTTCTTCAGGGTTCCCTGCGTGATGAAAGCTATTTGGGCCTATACCACACCTGGTGAGTTAGAAAGTCTCATAAAGAGGCCAAGTAACATATGTTCTAATATACCCTAATATGTGACAAAGACGGACAACAATCTGTTCATTTTACCCTGCCTGTTTTCCTAGGTCATTTTCCACTGTCTACCTCTTGTTTATCTGTAGCATACTGAGGGGTCAGTCTCTTAGCTGCATTTGAAAAACCTGAGAGATTCAAGGAAAATTGTGACTAACCCACTGGTCTTATCGTCATTGACTGGGTATGCTTTTATTTGTTTCAGGTGATCAATAGAACCCAGCTTTTATGTCAAGGAAATTCTGTATTTCAATTGCTGGAACATATTTTCAAATGCCTCTTGGCAATTAGGTAATGAAAGCAAGAAATTGCTGACCTGTAAAAATTTCAAAGTTGACAGGATCTATATATATATATATATATGTTAACCATTAATCTGAATGAAGACCTTAAGTTTATCTTAAGAGGTTTCAGGAACAGCTCAAAAATCATGCTCTAGATGTCCTTCAATGGAAGAATGGATGAAGAAAGTGTGGAATATATACACATTAGAGTACTACTCAGCGGTAAAAAACAATGACTTCTCAAATTTTGCATGCAAATGGATGGAAATAGAAAATACTATCCTGAGTGAGGTAACCCAGACCCAAAAAGATGAACATGGGATGTACTCACTCATAATTGGTTTCTAGCCACAAATAAAGGTCAGTGAGTCTATATTTTGATACCTAAAGAAGCTAAATAAGAAGGTGAACCCAAAGAAAAACATATAGCTATCCTCCTGGGTAGGGGAAGTAGACAAGATTACCAGGCAAAAAATCGGGATCTTAAGGGTGGGGTGGGAGGGGGGTAAGGGGAGATGGGGAGAAAAAAAAAAGAAAAAAATCATGCTCTGGTTTGTACAGCTAGAAACAGTGGAGTGTTCCTACTTATACATGAAAGTGACCCCCAGTCTTCCCCCTCTACCTCTGCCTTCTTCCCAATCCTCCATATCCTCCATATCCCCCTTTTCTTCTCAGCTTCTCCTCGTTCCTCTAACACCCTTATTTTTTTTAAAAATTAACACGTGTATTGAGTTTGAATAATAGTGTGAGAAGGTTCTGTTTTAAATGATGTTTATTCTTGATGCATCCTGAACTATAAGAACACTTTGACTGTTCCTTGCAGGATGAGCAAGAGACTGAATTTAAAGATAAGAGTGTATTTCTTCCCCAAAGAGGCAAACTGCTTGATTATTTGTTCAGGTCCCTGAGCTACTGGAGCAGCAGACCCTGTGCAAAGGGCATCATGTGCAGTGAGAGGGAGACTAGGCATGCAAGGAAATGAAAAGAAATATTAGAACTGTTATTATCTGTACTTACAATAGAAGGACCGCACTGCAGATAACAGTGTTTGAAGCTCTTTTTTTATATTTATCTCGTGTCACATCTTCAGAACAAAACCAATGCGTAGACAACTGTGGCTTGTTCTAATAACAAAACGGCTGCCTGAAATGAAATTCTTGACATACCAATCACTCTTTATTGCCTAATCACTTTTTCATATAAATTATGTTTGTAGACACTTTAATAAATGTTTTGCACTTAGTCATCTACTTTATTTTCTTTGCGAAGAGGTCCTTCAACAGCTACAAATGAACAAAGCTTCGCAGGGAAGCACAAAACATTTCCTGTCATGTTACTAGCACAGGATCCTCCTAAGGAGTCAGGGAGCAAAAATGGAAAGGAGTATGAACAAAACATTTCTGTGAGAAATTTTGTAATTGTGATTTTAATACTGCTATTGACTTTGTCTTTATTGTGGTGTGTATGTGTGTGTGTATGTGTGTGTGTGTGTGTGTGTGTGTGTGTGTGTGTAAGTGTGTGTAGGTGCAGCAGGTGCTCATCACTGTATGTGCATGAGTGTGGAGGTCAGGGTTGAACCTTGTGTCTGAATCTTCAGTATACCTATCCACCTTCTTATTTTGAGGCAGAGTCTCTCACCAGCCTGGGACACTCTAATGTGGCTAAGTCGGCTATCCAGTGAACCCCAGGGATCCTCCTGTTCCTGCCTCCCCATATTTACCTTCAGATTTGAGCCTGAATATTATAAGAAAATGTTTGGACAGCCTAAAAAAGCCCTAAGCTGGAAATCAATTCAACTTATGGCAGAGAAACACACGAGACTCAAGGCCATGGCCCATGAATTTGATGTGATTTCTGGAAGACACATTTAATAAAAGGAACAGTGATTAGGCTTAACCAGATGTGTTAGAATTTTCATCTATACTATAATTCCTCTATCAGGCAGACCTAGTCCTTCATTCTTAACCCCACTACATCTGAGCTTTGCCTACTATCATTAGAAGTAGCATTTTATATCTTCTACCCTTGAGAAAGATAAACATTCCATCTATATATTAACACTATATTAAAACAACTCAACTCTAAGTTTAGTAGTATCAGTAATGTAATATGTTCACTGGATTATAAATTCTGTTAGGACCAGGCCCACCAGGTTTATTCATTACTGTGTTTAACTTGCCAGTATGATGCCTTGACATTGCTTGCTTTCTTTTTGCAGCAAGTGGGAAGGGTAGAAATGTCACCGAGCCTGGAAAATATAACACAATGTGCCCCTAATAAATTTCAATGATGTCACTGGTATTTGTATTTTTAAATTCTATTTCATGTAGCAATTATTAGTTGGTTGTTTTCAATTAACTCTTAAAAGAGGCTCTCAAGTGTTTTAGAATGTTCTAAATCAGTGCTTCTCAGGCTATCCCTACTGAAGGGTCAGTTTTCCTTTCCCACTGCTTTTGCATTCTGTTCCAGGATAATATTTAATAAGATATAATAAAAATGATTACTAGAAGACTATATTAAGAATATGCACAAATGCAAGCCTTTAGTGTTGTGTTGTTGGTTTCTACAAACCTGAGCTTTCCCTCTAAAGTCATCAAGAATGTCTCAAAGCATCCCCTCTGCTTATCTACATAAGTTATAGCTGATTGTTACAATCATTTCAAGGGTGGTGTCAGTCTTCTGAACATGTTCTGAGGTACACTAAAGCATGCTGTCAGATGCTTAAGCCAGAGGCAGGGAGGGGAACGTACTGGGAAACTGCTCCAGATAAGATGTGGGAACAGAGAACTGGGAGGAAGGAGCAGTTTGGCAGGCACTGCATGCCAGCATCACATTCTGTAATAGAGGTAGTAAGTATTTAAAGACCAAGCATCGATCAAAACAGTCACTTATAAAACAGTGGCAAGTTGATTAGCAACTGAAAAAAAGTAATGTCATAGGGCAGGGAACCCTGATTGCTCTTCGGGCTGAGGAGGGAGGGGGACTTTATTGGGGGAGGGGGAGGGAAATGGGAGGCGGTGGCGGGAAAGAGATGGAAATCTTTAATAAATAAATAAAGAAAGAAAGAAAAAAATGTAATGTCAGTCAATCAGTAGCAAAACTAAATGTTCTCTTACACCTCATTAACACCTCTAAGGACAACGTCTGGAGGGCAGCCAAAGGCTGTTAGAACAA
This sequence comes from Microtus ochrogaster, assembly GCF_000317375.1. Lineage (NCBI taxonomy): Eukaryota > Metazoa > Chordata > Mammalia > Rodentia > Cricetidae > Microtus > Microtus ochrogaster. The sequence goes on from NC_022012.1 coordinate 58,203,054, forward strand.
GTGTCTCCTTGATCTTCTTCGCAATGTAAGTCCTACATCAGATCCTCTTAGTTACATCTATTTGATTTTTTATTCCATATATTTTACTGCCACATTTTATCAACTGCATTAGTATTCCTTATTTATTTTAGTCACCATTTTCATCATAACTACTTCTTCACTGTGATTTAAGTGGGTGTAGCTCAGTGATGGTTTATGTATAGTTCTCAGCACTGAAAAGTTTGTTTGTCAAATGTATTTCAGCATTTGTTTTTATAGAATGATTTTGTTGAATTCACGAGTTTTGTTGCATTGAACTTTTATTTTTTATTTTACTTCAGACTTGTAAAATTTTTCTGCCTATTTCAGCTGCAACATATATTGCTAAAATAGGAAATTTTGGGTCATCTGTCATTCTGTCTTGAGGACTAATTCTACTGAATTGTAGTCTGTGGATATGAACTCGATGATAGTGTCTTCTTTCTTTCTTTCTTTTTTTCTTTCTTTCTTTATTTCCTTCCTTCCTTCTTTCTTTCTTGAGAGAAAGAGAAATCATTGAGATTTCCTTAGTTAAATAATAGATACATAAAACATTGTGCCACATAGTCAATAGTCTATTGGTGTAATGAAACACTATGATCACAGCAACTCCCATAAATAAAGTATTTAAAATCACCTTGCTTAAAGTTTCAGAGACTTAGTCCATTATCATCATGGCAGGGAACATAGCAGGACACAGGCAGTCATAGTGCTGGAGAGTAACTCAGAGTTCTACATCTGGATCCTCAGGCAGCAGGCAGAGAAAGACACTGACTTGAGCATTTTATACCCCAAAGCCCACCCCCAAGTGATACACTTCCTCCAACAAGGCCACACCCACCCCAACAGGCTCAGGACTTCTAATCCCTGTCTAGTAACACTTTTCCCTAATGAACAAATATATGAGGCAATGGGGGCCATTCCTATTCAAACTACCACACACATATTTTCTCTTTAATACTATAATGTTTCTTTGAATTCTTGTCAGTCATCCTTCTTTGTCTTATATTTTCCTAATGGAATTGAGTATTTGGTTCAGTCTTTGTGTAACATAATTAGCCCAGAATTTTATTTTTAGCAGCTTTATTTATTTCTACTTGCATTATTTACATGCCTCACCCTGCACAGTTTTAGACTCGACCTCTCTGGCTGAAGAGAGAATGAAGAAAGGACACATACATATACATATGTACAGAAAAAGTATGTTTAATGTATATAACAAATTATATGTAGGAGTATATATATTATATATTTCAGAGTGGGGGTGAAGAGGCATGGCATCTAATCTTGGTAGGAGGTCTCTGTAGCAAGGCAATTTCAAGTTATGGTATATCATCCAGGAGGAGGAAGCTATGGTTTTGATAGTTTATGCATATTGTGGCTTTAGATAAAGACTGATTGCTGGTTTGTTGCTGTTGTTTTATTTGTTTCGTTGTTTTTTTTTTTGTTGTTGTTTTTTTTTTTTTTTTTGTTGTTGTTTTTTTTTTTTTTTTTGTTGTTGTTTTTTTTTTTTTTTTGGAGACAGGGTTTCTTTGTAGCTTTAGAGTCTGTCTTAGAACTAGCTCTTGTTAACCAGGCTGTCCTCAAACTCACAGCAATTTACATGCTTCTGCCTCCCAAGCACAGGGACTAAAGACATGTGCCACCACCGCCCAGCAGGCTGGTTGTTTTAACATCAGCACTTGGACCAGAGGAAATTATTCATATTTCTCTGACCTTGACTGGGGAAGGCTTTGGAAGTCTCATGGACTTGAGGCTCTGGGTATCTGGATATGGCTGAGCTCATGTCAGCAATACACACCCATTCAGGACTTCATCCATACTCCACATTTATAACCTCCGAATTACACCTGAACCCTTGAATCCAATAATTTCCTGGTTGCTATTAAGTGCTTGAATGAATAAATGAATGAATGAAATTTCAAGTTTCAGTAAGTGCTTAGTATACATCATTTGGGGGAAATTTGAACCCATTCTTCACATTTCATACTTATTACACAAGGCAGAAAGACCTAAAGATGAGTCAGAGATGATCTTTCTTCCTGAAAGGGAAAGGATAATTAGTGATACAGAGAAAAGAGAATTCTTGAGGCCAGATTCCCTATAGTTTGACCCTGATTTGGAGTTAGTAGGGGAGAATAAGGCAGCCTGTGACAGCTGGCTGGTCACTATGAAGGGGTGGTTAGGCATTAAATACACACAAAATGGCATCCCTGTAGGGAATGCTTGCTGTAATTTCCTCTTAGGCACTGTTTGCAGTCACCGATCTTTGATATTGAAAGTAAACATTCTTTAATCTCATAATCAGAAGATCAAATATGTTCTGTTCATGGCACCTGAAAGGGGGTTGGTAGGAATGGAAAAATGTAATGTTCTTCAAATGCAGTCCATGGTAGCAAGAAATTCCTCACTGTTACTCTGGTGCAAGGAGAAATCTCTTGGTAAGAATGAAGGTAGTGGTGGGTGATGTGAGTGGCTTCCTTGATAAGTGTGGCTCTGATCTTGCTATTTGAAGAAAACACACTCCCTGGATTTAGATGCATCCAAATCCTTGGGGAGAGAGACCATTTAGAAGAGAGATGTTGGAAGATTCATCTTTCATCCCTATGTCTCTTGCTAATGACGACAAAGCCAGAGCCCAATGCTGAGAGCGTTCACTGTCTTCTCTTTCTCACAGTGTAATCACTTCTTCTTTCTTTTGTATTTCCACACAGTCTACAAAATAGAAGCAGTTTAAAACTAGAGACTTTAGAGGTTGCTGATTTTTTTCTCAGAGCTCTCCTGCTCTCATTAACACTGCAGGGAGGTGGTAAATAGGGGCCCAGATGCTGAGCATCTTCAAGGAGCAGGTGTTTTTAACAATTTGCAGTCTATCATAGTCCGAGTCAGTGGATGCAGGCTCCCAAAAGGTGCTCAGGGGAAGATATGTCTTATCATGTGGTTACATGGGGATGTGTTAAAGAATGGTAAATATTCTTGTGAGTTGTCTGCAAAAATAATTATCTATCTTGTTTAAGTTGACATATAGAAGGGGAAAAAAGAGATTGTCTTGTTAGTGTTTATTCCCTAGAGAGAAAGTTATTTGTTAGGACAGATACTGTAGATTGAAGCTATGGTTTCACTCATGCTAGGGAAGCACTCTGCCATTGACCTATAGACCTGACCATCTTCTATAACCCAGCAAGGCTTCCATAGGTGGAAATAGGACATCAACACAACCACAAAACTTTGGACTTATAATTTGACCTGACTGCAAGATGTGCTAGGGTGATGGTGGCACAGAACCTATAGGAGTGGTCAACCAATGACTGGACCACTTAAGACCCATGCCTCAGAGGGAGCCTATACTTGACGCTGCCTGGAGACCTAGCATAGAACAAAACAACTGGCAAAAGGTGAATGAAATGGTGTTTCCTAATGATATTTGCTATATTTATAAACTGGAGCCCAGCCTAATAGTCATCAGAGAAGCTTCATCCAGCAACCGATGGGAGCAGATGCAGAGACTCACAGCCAAATGTTAGGCAGAGTTTGAGGATCTCTGCAAGAGAGAGAGAGAGAGAAGGGATTCTAGGAGCAAGGGATTTCAAAGACACCACAAGAGCACAATCCACAGAGTCAACTAAACAGGGCTCATGAGGGTTCACAGAAACTGAAGCAGCAATCAGGGAGCCTATATGGGTCTGATCTAGGTCCTCTGCATTTATGTTATGGGTATATAGCTTGGTGTTCTTGTAGGACGCCTAACAGTGGGGATAGGAGTTGTCTCTGACTCTTTTCTCTGCTCTTGGGACTGTTTTCCTCCTACAGGGTTGCCTCATCCAGCCTTGACAAGAGAGTTTATGCCTAATCTTATTGTAATTTGTTACGCTGTGTTTGGTCTCTATTCCTTGGAGGTTTGCTTTTTTCTGAAGGGAAATGGAGGAGTAGTTCTCGGAGGGGAAGGTAAGGAGAGTTATGAGGAATGAATAAAGGAGAAACTGCAGTTCAGTTGGGATTTAATAAATGGGACAAGAATAAAGAAATTTATTTAAAATATTCTTTTCTGTCCAGAGTCAGTGAACTCTCACTGGCTCAGGTCAGTTATTTTTATGAATATCACCATCTTGACCCCTTTGCTCATAGTATCACTCTGCTCTCTCTTGAACCAGGCCCCAGTGCTTCGCTGTACATCTCTTGTGTCTGCTTCCATCAGTTGCTGGTTGAAGGTTCTATAATGACAATTAAGGTAGTCATCAATCTGATAACAGGGGAAGGTCAGTTTAGGTGTTCTCTCCACTGTTGCTTAGAGTCTTATTTGGGGTCATCCTTGGGGATTCCCAGGAAATACCGTAGTACCATGTTTCTTGCTAGCGTTTTAATGGATCCCTCAATCAAGATATCTATTTCCTTTTTCTCCTTCACTCTCTTTTACCCTTCTTGATCAACCTGTTCCCTCATGTTCTTCTCCTGTCTCCCCTTCTCTTCTCCTCCTCCCCTCCCTCATCCATTCTCTTCCTTCCCAAATTTCTCAGATGGTCTTGCGTGTTTCCCCTTTCCAGAGAATTCCATCAATGTATCTCTTAGGGTTCTCCTTGTTACCTAACTTCTCTGGGATCATGGTTATTCTTTGCTTTACATCTAATACTCACTCATCTGTGAATACATACCATGTTTGCCTATCTGGGTCTAGATTACCTCACTCAGGATGTTTTTTTTTTTTTCTAGTTCCATCCATTTGCATGCACATTTCAAGATATCTTCTTTTTTCCTGCTGAGTAGTACACCATTGTATAAATGTATTACGTTTTCTTCATCCATTCTTCAGTTGAAGGGCATCTATGTTGTTTGCAGGTTCTGGCTATAACAAATAATGCAGGTATGAAGACAGTTGAGCAAATACACTTGTGGTATAAGTATGTGTCCTTTGGGTGTATGCCCAAGAGTGGTATTACTGGATCCTGAGGTAGATTGATTCCCAATTTTCTTTTCTTCTTCTTCTTCTTCTTCTTCTTCTTCTTCTTCTTCTTCTTCTTCTTCTTCTTCCTCTTCCTCTTCCTCTTCCTCTTCCTCTTCCTCTTCCTCTTCTTCTTCTTCTTCTTCTTCTTCTTCTTCTTCTTCTTCTTCCTCTTCCTCTTCCTCTTCCTCTTCCTCTTCCTCTTCCTCTTCCTCTTCTTCTTTTGTTTTTTCAAGACAGGGTTTCGCTTTGGAGCCTGTCCTGGAACTAGCTCTGTAACCAGGCTGGTCTCGAACTCACAGAGATCTGCCTGCCTCTGCCTCCCGAGTGCTGAGATTAAAGGCGTGCGCCACCATCGCCCAGCTTTGATTCCCAATTTCCTGAGAAACACCATTCTGATTTCCAAAGTGGCTGTACAAGTTTGCATTCCAACCAGCAATGGAGGAATGTTCCCCTTACTACTCATCCTCTTCAACATAAGATATTATTGGTGTTTTTGATCTTAGACATTCTGACAGGTGTAAGATGGTATCTCAGAATTATTTTGATTTGCATTTCTCTGATGGCTAAGAATGTTAAATGTCTTTCAGCCATTTGCAATTCTTCTTTTGAGAATTTTCTGTTTAGATTTGTACCCCATTTTTCATTGGATTAGTTGATGATTTGGTGTCTAGTTTCTTGAGTTCTTTATTTTTATTATTTATTTTTTTTTTTTGGAGATCATTCCTTTGTCTGATGTGGATTTAGTGAAGATCTTTTTTTCATTCAGTAGGTTGCCATTTTGCCTATTGACAGTGTCCTTTGCCTTACAGAAACTTCTCAGTTTAAAGAGGTCCCATTTATTAACTATTGCACACGGTGTCTGTGCTACTCTTGTTATGTTTAGAAAGTGGGTTCCTGTGCCCATGCGTTCAAGGCTACTTCCCAATTTCTCTTTAATGAAGTTCAGTGTGGCTGGATTTATATTGAGGTCCTTGATTCATTTGGACTTAAGTTTTATGCATGGGTTAGATACAGATCTATTTGCCTTCTCCATGTCGACATGCAGTTACGCCAGCAACATTTGTTGTAGATACTTACTTTTTTCCGTTGAATAATTTTAGTTTTTTTTTTGGCAAAAACCAGGTGTTCAAAGGTGTTTTATATTGGGGGAAATTTCATAGGAACAAACTAGGCCCACTGAATATGGAGGACAATTGTGAGGCTTGGGCAATCTGTGGGCACACTCATAGTGGGACCAGGATTTATCCCCAGTGCTTGAGCTGGCAACTAGGAGTTCATTCTCTTTAAAGGGATACGTTGCTCAGCCTAAATATAGGGGGAAGAGCCTCGGTCTTCCCAGGAAGTGACGTGTCAGACTTTGTTGACTCCCCATGAAAAGCCTTACCCACTCTGAGGCATAGATGAGCAGGTGGGAATGGGGATAGTTATGTAGAATGAGAAAAGATTGTATTAAAAATTCTTTTTTAATATAATTTAATTTTTTATTTTTTTAAAAAAAAACAAACTATCTTTTTCTATTATACATATCAATTCAAGTTCCCACTCCCTCTGCTCTTCCCATTCCCTCCACTTACCTATCCCATTCACTTCACAGAGTGGGTAAGACACATAAATTTGGGGAAAGTCCAAGGCCCTCCCTACTATATCTAGACTGAGCATGATATCCATTCAAAGAGAAGAGTTCCCAAAAAGCAATAGGGATAAATCCTGGTGCAACTGCCAGAGGCCCCTCAGTCTGCCCCAGCCATACAAATGTCAACCACATTCAGATGCACTGGTTCGGACCTATGCTTGTTCCTTCCCTGTCTGACTGAAGATGGTAAGCTTCCACTAGCTCAGGTAGACTGTTTCAGTGAGTGTACCCATCATGGTCCTGACCTCTTTTCTCATATTCTTACTCTTCCCACTATTCAACTGGGCTTTGGGAGCTCAGTCCAGTGCTCCAAAGCAGGTTTCTGCCTCTGTTTCCATCAGTTGCTGGATGAAGGTTCTATGGTGATATTTAAGATATTCATCAGTCCTACTACAGGGCAAGGCCAGGCACCCTCTACTCCATTGTTTAGGGGCTTAGCTGAGGTCATCCTTGTGGATTCCTGAGAATTTGTTCAGTGCCAGGTTTCTTGCTAGCCCCATAATGGATCCCTCAATCAAAATATCTCTTTCCTTGCTCTCATCTCTGTCCTTCCTCTATCTCTACTATTTTATTCCCTCAATTTTACCTTCCCTTCTCCCCTCAACCCCATTCTCCCAATTTTGTCAGGCTATCTTGTCTATTATGACTTTCCAGGTGTATCTATATATGTTTTTCTTAGGGTTTACCTTGTTACTTAGCTTCTCTAGGATCATGAACTATAGGTTCAATATACTTTGTTTATAGCTAGTATCCACTTATGAGTGAGTACATACCATATTCATTTTTTGGGTCTGGGTTACCTCACTCAGGATTTTTTTTCTACTTCCATCCAGTTGCATGAAATTTCAAGAGGCAATTTTTTATAACTCTGATGTGTAAATGTGCCACATTTTCTTTATCCATTCTTCAGTTGAGGGGCATCTAGGTTGTTTTCAAGTTCTGACTATTACTAATAATGCTGCTATGAACATAGTTGAACATGTGTCCTTGTAGTATGTAGTAATATGAGCGGCGGGGTTGCGTCCCCAGCACCCCAGCTGCACCCCGGCCGCCTGGCTAGCTTATGCCCCGAAATAATTACACGGACACTGTATTCTTTTAAGCACTGCTTGGCCCATTTCTATCTAGCCTCTTTTTAGGCTAACTCTCGCACCTGGACTAGCCCATCTCTAATAATCTGCTGTAGCCCACAAGGTGGCTTACCAGGGAGATTCTAGCCTATGTCCATCTTTGGTCGGAGCTTCGTGGCGTGTGCCTCAGAGAGCAGAGCTCTCGCCTCTGCCCGCAAGAGTGGAGCATCATGCCTCTCTGAGGCCTCTGCCCCGGAGAGGAGAGCTGTCGAGTTTCTGAGCTCACTTCCTCTTCCTCCCAGAGTTCTGATCTGTTTACTCCTCCCACCTTGTTTTAACCTATCAGGGCAAGCAGCTTCTTTATTTAATTAACCAATGACCTTCCTCTATCAGTAGTATGATTGAGCATCTTTTGGGTTTATTCCCAAGTGTGGTATTGCTAGATTGAGGTAGGTTGATTCCCAATTTTTTGAGAAACTGCCATACTAATTTCCAAAGTGGTTGTACAAGTTTGCATTCCCACCAGCAATGGATGATTGTTCCCCTTGCTCCATATCCTCTCCAGCATAAGATATCATTGTTGGTTTTGATATTAGCTATTCTGGCTGGTATAAAATGGTATCTCAAAGTTGTTTTGATTTGCAATTCCCTGATGGCTAAGGATGTTGAACATTTCCTTAAGTGTCTTTCAATCATTTGAGATTCTTCTGTTGAGAATTCTGTTTAGTTCTATACCCTATTTTTTAAAATTGAATTATTTGGAATTTTGATGTCTAATTTCTTGAGTACTTTATATTTTTTGGGAGATTATTCCTTTGTCTGATGTGGGGTTGGTGAAGACCTTTTCCAATTCAGTAGGTTGCCTTTTTGTTTTATTGACTATGTCCTTTGTTTTACAGAAGCTTCTCAGTTTCAGGACGTTCCATTTATTTATTTATTGTTGCTCTCAATGTCTGTACTACTAAGGTTATATTTAGGAGGTGGTTTCTTGTACCCATGCATTGAAGGCTACTTCCCACTTTCTCTTCTATCAGCTTCACTGTGGTCGGATTTACATTGAGGTCCTTAATTCATCTGGATTTGAGTTTTGTTCATGGGGATAGATATGGATCTATTTTCATTCTTCTACATATTGACATCCAGTTATGCCAACATCATTTGTTGAAAATTCTTTCTTTTTCCATTGTATAATTTTAGATATTTTTTGTCAAAAATCAGGTGTTCATAGGTGTGTGAATTAATATCCAGGTCCATTGGTCAGCCTCTCTGTTTTTATGCGAGTACCAAGCTGTTTTTATTACCATAGCTCTGTAATAGAAGTTGATGTCAGGGATGGTGATGCTTCCAGATGTTCCTTTATTGTGCAGGAGTGTTTTGGCTATTCTGGGTTTTTTGTTTAGATGCTGAAAAAGGATTTGACAAAATTCAACACCACTTCATGGTAAAGGTCTTGTAGAGATCATGGATACAAAGAACATATCTAAACTTAATAAAAGCATTATACAGCAAGCTGAGAGCCAACCTCAAATTAAATGGAGAGAAACTCAAAGTGATTCCACTAAAACCAGGAACAAGACAAGGCTGTCCACTCTCCATTCTCTTTAACATAATTCTCAAAGTTCTGGCTGTAGCAATGACAACAAAAGGAGATCAAGGGAATTCAAATTGGAAAAGAGTCAAACTTTCTTTATTTGCAGATGATATGACAGTATATATAAGTGACCCCAAAACCTCAACCAGGGAATGCCTACTTCTGATAAATACCTTCATTAATATCGCAGAATAAAAAGATCAACTCAAAAGAATCAGTAGCCCTCCTATACAAATGATAAAGAAGCTGAGAAAGAAATCAGAGAAACATCACCTTTTACAACAGCCACAAATAACATAAAATATTTTGGGATAACACTAACCAAAAAATTGGAAGACCTATTAGACAAGAACTTTGAAGAAAGAAATTACAAGAAAATACCAAAAATGGAAAGATCTCACATGTTATTGGATAGGTAGGATTAACATAAAAAATAACAATCCTACCAAAAAACAATCTATAGATTCAATGCAATCACCATCAAAATCCCAACAATTCTTCACAGACCTTAAAAGAACAACAATCAACTTCATATGGAAAAAAAATCTTAATAAATAAATAGAAAAAAATAAATAAAATATTCCATTCTGTAACAATTCTATACGTTGTGTTTACTGAAGACTTCTCTTCAGTGTTCAATCAAACTGAGTGTTAAGATCCATAAAAAGAAAAAAAATGGAAGTATATTTTAGTTTCATAAATACTCTAGCTACTTTCCTATTAATCTAACAAAAAAGAGAATAAGGAAAATTATGCCAGAATTTTATACCTCTAATCAGATAAATATTCTACGATATAAAGACAAATGTTCTTATTGATATTCTAGGAGAGAGACATGCTACATATTAGTTAATATGTAGAGACATACACAAACAAACTAAAATGCTGAGAGCTCTGATAAGACTCTAAAATACTAAACCAGTTTGCTGATTTAAATACTTTCAAACCCTTTATTTTTGTGTTTATCATCACATAAAATCATACAATGTAATTTTATGAAAATATATGAACACAAATTTATAATTTGGTTTAAATATTTTTTTTTGATTTTTTCAGACAGGGTTTCTCCATAGCTTTTTGGTTCCTGTCCTGGAACTAGCTCTTGTAGATCAGGCTGGCCTCGAACTCCCAGAGATCCGCCTGCCTCTGCCTCCCGAGTGCTGGGATTAAAGGCGTGTGCCACCACCGCCAGGCCTGGTTTAAATATTTTTAAGTGCAATATATTTCATAATTTTTATTTTATATTTTTATTAAAAAAGTTTTTATACAATAAATTCTGAGAATGCCATCTTCTTTCTTAATTCCAACACATTTCTCTGATCTCTCTATCCACAACTCCACAGCTCACCTGTTCTCTTTAGAAAGTAAACAAACAAATAAATCAAACAAATCATAATTAAAAAAAACAAAACAAAGAAAAAACATTAGAAACATATACAAATACACACACAACTATATTTATCTATTTTTATAATTTCTGTTCAGGTGTATTACTAGATTCACTTATTGAAGCCATCTATTAAATGAATTAAGCTTCAGAATTTTATCAGTTCCACCGTACAGTTTCTTTTTCACATTTTTCTTGGCCAAACAACATTATGAAAATACCAATTCAACCAGGTTTTTATGTAACTAAAAATATTAAAATGTAGTGCTTTGCAATTTCAGGATCTTCTTCAACTCAGTTAACTTAATTATTCATTCAAAAATTCCCTTTAAAATTTATCCTCATGCTCTGTGGATTTTTTTTTTTTTGATTTCTTAAGTGAGAACACTAGAAACAATCAGAACCCACAAACTTGGAATGTCTATGGGATTGATCTTGGGTTTTGACAGCATTCTGGTCTACTTGAAAGAAATAAAAAAAAAGTGGGTCTAAGACTGAAAAAGAAAATGAACTAGGTGATTTTAAAGTCTTTCATAGCTCAAGAAAATATACCCTTACTTCCCAAAGATAAATATATTAAGGGTACCCAAGAGCCAACTTAAATACAGAAAAGCTAGTTTAATTAATATGATAATTCATTGCTGGATTGTTACTGGAAGCGTAAATTAAGCATTCATGAACCCATATGTATATACATGAATGATTGAACAAATAAATTACATGAGGAGATGAGAACAGGTATTTATTAGAATTTTTTCTCAAAGTTATCATTGTTCTCAAGGTTATGTCTGATTCATTCTCATTTGCTAAGACTTTTTGACTTTCCTGTTGAGAATAGAATCCTGAACCCTATATATCCCAGGCAAGAAACTGCCACTGAGCTACACCCAGTCCCAGGCTTTCTATTTCTCCTTGATTAAGGTTTGAATGCTTTTGCTTACAAGGATTATGCTTATTTTACAGGTTATCTGGTGTGTTGACAACTATTGTTCACAATAGTCCTTTATAATCCTTTTCAAGTAGAAGAGATTCATTGTTAAGTCTATGTTGTTCAGCTCTGTCTTCATTTATTTGAGCCTTATATTTTTTTTCTCTAAACTTCCCAAAATTTTGTCAAATTTGTTTTCTTTTCTAAACAGACTTATCTTTGTTGATTTTTCCCCCCATTGGTTTTTCTTTGCTTGATTTAGTTCACTAGCATTTCCTAACTGTAGTTTTATTTATCCAGTTCTAATTGTTTGACACATGAAGAGTAAAGTTAGACTATTTAGGGTTGTTAATTTCATTTTATATTTGAAACCAGCAAGTTACTGTAACTTAGATTCACCATACTCTTGCCACAGCCTCCTGAGAGGTAAGAATGCTGAGGTTTAGGCCTACACCAGAACACCAAAATCATGGCTGTTTTCTAATGTAAGTATTTCTCAATAAGCATTTCTCTCTTAACACTTATTTTGCAGCCTTGTCTAGGTTGTGTTTTGTGTCAGTTGTTCCAAAATAGTTCTTGAATGCATCATTGATTTGTCTTTTGACCTGTGGTTAACCACAAGTAAGTTTTTTGTTTCAGTTTCTAAACTTTGGTAATAATATGCACAATCCTTCTAACATGCTATCAAATAGTGCATTGGTATTTAATTGATAATTTTAACATATATGCTCACTAGAGGTATGTGGTTTTAGCATCAAGTGGGTATTAACTTCATAAACTTAGAAGCACTCCCTCTCATTGAAAAATATAGTGTAAAATAGTTAACCAAGCAACAGAGAATGGAATGGTGTTTCCCGGAATAGGGAGGGGGAAAGAGAGATGCTGGGTAAAGCATATCAACTTCCAATTATGCTAATGAATAAATTCAGATGATCTAATATACAAGGATACAAGTTAACAATCTTGTAATAACTTTGTAATTTGCTACGAACATATTTCCATTTTTCATATTATCAAAACTCACCCCACACCCTCCACAGTACAGTTTGAGATTTTACATGGGTTATTTTAACTGTAGTGACTGGCTCAGAGTGTTCACATGTGTCGAGGGTAGTAGTGACTTTTCTATTGCCTTAATAACATGCCCTTACCAGAAGCATAAAGGATTGACTTTAGCTTGCAATTCTATAGGGGATGAAGTTCATTATTGTTGAGAAGTCACGGGAGCAGCAGTATGAAGCCAGCCTTTCAGAAGCAAAACTATGCCTTTTCATCAATTCACAGGAAGCAGGGGTGAGGTTGTTGGGAGAAAAATCAATAAAAAATCAAGGCCCTCCCCACCATGAAGTACTTCTGTCAAGGTGCTACCTCCTAAACATTCCCTAAGTGTCCTGTACTGTGCCACCAATTGGAAATCATGTGTCCAAACACACAAGTCCTTGCCAGATATTTCCCATTCATCATGGCAAGTAAGCAAGTGGTATACCTGAAATTCAATTGTCAACTGCATTTCAGTAAAGCTGAAAGCAATTAGGATATCACTATAAGGAAAGAGTAATGAAACAATTTTTATGATAAGATTTATTTAATTAATTAATTGTTTTGAGACAGGTTTTTCTATAGCTTTGGAGCCTGACTTGGAACTAGCTGTTGTACACCACGCTGGCCTCGAAGTCACAGAGATCTGCCAGCCTCTGCCTCTTGAGTGCTTGGATTAAAGGCATGTGCCACCATTGCCTGGCTGATAAGATTTAGAGTTAATAAAAAACCTTCCGTATCAAAATCCACCGTAGCAGTATTTGGATAAGCCAATTCAGAAATAGACCCAAATGCATATGCAAACATAATACACTATAAAAAGAGTATCTCAGTCCACTGGATTTCAGGTAAATGGTATCGGGACAATTAGATAAACATTACAGAAAAATAAAAGGAGACAATCTTCTCAAAACAAACACAGAGTGAACTCCACAAGATCCAGAATTCTAATTAGAAAACACAATCAAGCAGTGGAAGAAATCAGTGTACTCTTTAATAACAGTGCAGAGAGCGTGGGTTTCTAACGATGTGTCAAAACAAAAGATACAATAAAGGAAAAGGTTATTACTTTGCACTTTATAAATATTTATATTTATAAATATTTTATGTATGAATTACACATAAATATACATATAAATATTTATAATAAATCACTTATATTAAAATTTGCATGGAGAAAAGCGCATCATAAGCAAAATCAAATAGCAAATGACAAACTGGGATAAATTATAAAAATATAGTGTTAAGATTCTTAATATATAATGCATTTCTATAATTATGAGGGAAAAGAACATAACAAAAATGGATAGACAGCATGAATATACCTGTATACATCGTTATACATCTGTATACATAAAAGCTTCTAAAATACAAAATATGAATTCAGTTCATAAAAAGCAAAGTTCAAAAACCTGAGAAAACCTTTTGATTGGCTGATGTAACAAAGGTATCATGATGAGCCATTTACTCCTCTGCTGATGAAACTGATATGGCACAATCTCCAAAGAAGGGGCCATGCCAGCATTTAGGAAGGACACGGTGACCTTTGCCCTTTGAGTCAGCTGCTTTGCTGTGAGTATAAACTGAAAAAGTGCCTCTAATAACAAAACCCAGATTTCTTCAGGCTAATTAATTAAAATGTGTCTTAATTCAAGTAGGAGCAGAAAGTTTGTAACTAAATTGTTTTAGAATAAAATAGAATACAGTTAGCTGGAAAGAGATATGTCTTTTTTAGCAAAACAATATTAATTGATAGATATACAAGGAGTAATAAAGTTTGAAAATTATTGTTTTATAATTGTCATTACAAATACTTAAAGAAACATTAGTAAGTATTGAGACAAGCTAGCAAAGATGGAAATGAAAATGTCTACAGGATTTCAAAGTGTCAGCCCATGCATTGCGTGTGGGGCAAAACAACAATAGTAATTCAGTGGAGAAACTAGGGGTCATTTTGACCTTGTGACCGAAATTAGCATCTCCAGTAAAAGGCAGACACTGTGTGCTCCAAATGTACACACTCTAAAGGTCACTCCTGTCACTGATGTAGTATTCCAGCAGCTGGAAGTACATAGCTCAAAGCTAATAGTGAGGAAACATCAGGTCAAAATAAACCCGGAGCCTCCTGTCAAATATCTAACTAGTATCCTTCAAGCCATTGATGCTATGAAACACACAGCATAAGGATCCCTCCAGATTGCAGATTGAGGGCTTATGAATAAAGGTATTGTGTAATCCTCACCTACATCTCATACTGTAGGCAAAGGTGCCACCAAGGTGTTGTGGCTAAATGAATGAAGTGGGAGAATAAATTGAAAGTTAAATAAATGAAAACACGTTAGTGATATCGCGTTCTGAATTTGACATCGTACTGTGACTCTTTACTATCATGTTCATGTTACATATTTCCGTATACATTTACATACATAGAGAACCATGACAGGAGGCATGCCTTTTCACTTTATTTCTCATATAAAGTTTAAAGACTAGAAAAAAAAAAACCCTCATATTTATTCAGCTCCACACCACGCTTGGCTCTCCATTGGCATTCCTCATGGTTGTACTTTGTCTCTGCTGTAATTTTCCCAGTCTGAAATTTTCTGGAAGTGTGTCTTTCAGGAGAAGATTTTCTAAGAACAACTTTCTTGTTTTTCTTTATCTTAAGTTCTCTTTATCTCAGCTTTACTGGAAACTATTTAGCAAAACACACACTTACGGACTATTAGTTTTTTGACATTTTAACGGTAGTTTTCCACATCTTCTTAACTCCAGTTACTCCTTCCTCATTCCCTCTTCCTGCGCATGCATTAAGACTTTTATTAATTATTTCGATAGTTAATAATTTTTTTGCTTGCTTATCCACTATTAGTTTGATGAATTCCTCAAACCTCAAATATACTCACTGTCTTTTAATTAATTTGAGAACGTTTCAGAAATTGTTAAAAAAAATTCTACTTCAATATATTTCTCCTCTCCTTTTTGGTGTATAATGAAGTATGTGATAAGCATTTAACTATTGCCCTACAGGTCGCTAGGATTGTAATATTTTTAAAGTATTTTAAGTTTTTTGTGCTGTGTCATTTCTATGAGCTATTTCAAAATCATTGATTTTTCTCACCTTCACATTTCTGCTGTGTGGTCAAAATAGTGCATCCCCCAGAAAATTTTTATTTCTATAATTTAGTATCTACATTTTTCTTCAAGGTTAAACTTTGAAGTTTCTATGACAAATCTCATTGTTTTCTCGTTTCAGGGTCATTTTGGGTTTACTTATTTTTTTAATCTTCAGATTAGGAAATCTTCACAGTTTACATTCCCCTGGATGATTTTACTGTCTAGAAATTTCACTTTATTTTCTGAACACAGAGACATGAGTTGCTGTGAGAATTCAGACTTTGTTAGGATCTGGTTAAGAACGATGCGTGGCTTCTGTGCTTGTTTATAGGCAACCCACCCAGCAGCTATAGATTCTTCACTGCTTCCTGCCAGTACTGATGCCGTGGTCTGTCACATTGTGAAGTTTTATGAAGATATTTGGCTCTCCCCATATCATATATGGACTTTTAGGAGCTGGCAGCTATTCTTTACATCGTGGGCTCTGATTAAGTCCACTGCTTTTACTGACTCATGCATATTAATGGTATTTCCTTCATAGTTCCCATCTCTCTAAACCTCTTTTCTATTCATAGCTCCAAGTTGTCTCTCTCCTGGTTCCTTGGGCCAGAGGACAGGACTTTTTGAGTGTCAATCTGCTACCCAGGAGTTACTCTGAGGACAATGATGTGTGTGGCAATGAAAAAAAGCATAGATAATTTGTCACCATGCACTCTAAACAACAGTGAATCCCTTTTGTAGGTCTATCTCGGTTAGAGACTGGTTTTTCTGTGGGGTGTAATATACCTGTGACTTCACTTTATAGTGCAGTCAGTAGGAAAAGAAAAAAAAAGGCTAGAATGTCAATATTTCTCTCAAAGTTTTCCTGTTTGTACACTGCATGATTATAGAATTTCCTTTAATGATTTTTTCTTTGGGTGAACATAAGAACAGAGAATAGACTATACACACACACACACACACACACACACACACACATATATATATATATATATATATCAGATAGCATAGAAAGCATGCTGCTGGTGGCTCTTTATTGTCACTGGCCTGAGTTGTCTCTGTTTAGAATGACAGGGGCTCCAGATTGCTCTAGCTATGCTCTACATTCACTGACACTGAAAGTCATGAGTGTTGACTTAAAAAAAATCTGCTACAGTAGCTTGCTACCAAACACATGAGCCAATAGAGGGTATTTCCCATTTGCGCTACATTAGAATATTGTAAATATTGTACATGGTACATACCAAAACAGAACAGGGGAGTGAATTATATGCATTTAATAACAGATATCAATCAGGACAGATGTCAAAATGTAGTAAAATATCTAAAAATCATAGTTGTGAATAAACGCAGGGTTTTCTTTTGCAAACTTACTAGATTTTATTGATTTGAAAGGAGATTTCTAAAACTTTTGAAAATATTTTTTTTTTTTTTTTTGGTTTTTCGAGACAGGGTTTCTCTGTGGCTTTGGAGTCTATCCTGGAACTAGCTCTGTAGACCAGGCTGGTCTCGAACTCACAGAGATCCGCCTGCCTCTGCCTCCCGAGTGCTGGGATTAAAGGCGTGCGCCACCACCGTCCGGCAAAAATATTTTCAAGTATATTCTTTGTAGTCTTTTTGATAAAATAGCTGAATCCCGTCATTTTCCAATACTGTTTTCAAAAAATTTGGCATCTTCATAACTGCACTTTTCTCAGTAACAAAGAATGACCTTTTTTAACATTATAACATTTCTTTCCTAAGAGAATATATTTGTGGAATAATTATTAATGTGTCATTTGTATCCACAATTCAGAAACCACATTTTAAATATGGTGTGGCCATAAAACTGATGCAAACACAATTGAACAACTTATTTTCAATGTACCAAATGCTTTGGAAATGACCATTGCATTCACTTACCTAAAACCCCTGTATCAAAAAAGGGACCCAAACAAGACTGTATGTACTTGATTACAGGTGATTATGATGCTTTCAGAAAGTCCAAAAAGTCTACAATTTCAGACATCTTGAGTACACACATCAGCTTACTAAAGTTAATTTTTAATGAAGCAGTTGGAAGAACGGCATTTGACTTGTGACTTATTCTCATAAACACACTTGTTTCAGTATCAACAACATAACACATGGAAGAGTCCCTCTTTCTTCCCGCTCATATTTCTCCTTTCACGCTGAATCTCACAGGTGCCAGGGAAATTTCCTTGCATTATGTTACTTCAAAATATCCAGTAGTATTTCATAATAAAACCTAAAAATACATTAATCATAAATAGTATGTCTATATTTACAAAAGGTAATTTATATCTGCACACAAAGTCTTCATAGGCATGTAAACTCATTATGCATAAGTATGAAACAATTGATTCCCTTCTTCCTATGGTACTAAGATTAAAGGTATTAAAATTCTTCCTTAACTTACATGCCTCCTAATCCTGTTTATCCTGAGTAGTTCTTTTCCTATCATAGGCAATAACCCACAAAGGAGGTGGAGTTTGCAGGTGAAATTCTTCTTATGAAACTTGTCAGAGGACAGAAAACTAATCAGTTGACTTTTTAGAATGTTATATTCAAATCTCATAGAAACTTCAGTTACAACTGTCATCAACCAGTCATCTTTACATTCAAAAGGCACAGCACATATCATCTAGCCAACAATAATGGATGCACAGACACACACTAGTGTAGGGAAGATGGTTTGAGAACTTGTGGGAACATCAACAGAAAGAATGATGTGGAGGCAAGTAGTGGCAGGTCATTCACATTCTCACTCTGTATACGCAAAGTGGCAGATCATAGTAACATTCATATCTTACAACTAACTAAACATTAATTTCCAGACCTCTCAGAGGACATTAAGGATTAACTTGAAGCTTAGCAACTGGAAGGGGTATTGCAAAGAAGGGTTTCAGTGAAAGAGGGGTGAGTGAAGGGCATAGGGAATGACAATGGCTAAAACTCATTGCTTATAAATGTATGCAACTGTCCAACAATAAACAAAATTTAAATAAAAAAGAAAGATTCTTGGGTGAGAATGCTTCATAGTCTTAGTGAGACCTGTTATTGTGGATAAATTGTGGTGGAGAAAAGAATAAGAAACTCAAATAGAGACTGGTTATGTTTCACAGAAAAAAAAAAGCATTTGGAATAGACCAAACATTTCACATTGCGAATACCATGCAGTTCTATAGGCACAGTAAAGAAATTGAGATAAGGGAAAAATGATGTTGATGTTCATGTTTATAAAGTCATTGATCAGCTACAACAGCAATTTCACTTGTGTAGAAGAAATGTAGGAAAAACAAATGATTCCCAGGGCACAGAATAGTTAATAAAACATGTGTAAGGAATTATAGATAAGTAACTTGGAGATTTGTTGATGAAACCAGAGTAAAGGAATTGGTGAAGATTTATCAGTTTCAAAACACAGTAGAGACTAATGGAAAAGGAGGAAGAGGATGTGTTACATGGGGTAAATTTTTCAGATCAAGAGGCAGAGGTAAATATTTCAGCCATAAATATACACAATAACCTTTAAAAGCAAATAGAACATATCCATTTGTTCTCTACCAAAGAAACAGATGAAGGGGAAATTCCAACTTAAGGAGGTAGTAATGTATTTGGAACAGAAACTATGGAAATTTTTCTAAGTTAATTGTATTACTCAGGGAAACCCAACACCAATAGGATGGCTACAGATATTTGAGATCTATTATAGGAATTGTGATTCCAAAGACCCACAATGTGCTGTAAACTCTGGAGCATTAAGGAAGCTAATTATGGAGTTAATTTTAAGCACAAGCCTGAGTAAAGGGGGAACAGATGGTACAACTCTCAGCTGAAGGCAAGGGTCTGCAAAGGGAGGTGTTAAAGCCCTCATACTACTCATACTGGGGTTTAAAGGCTCAAGAGCCTGGGGCTGTGGGAAAATCTCTACATAGGAGAATATGAAGGTGCCAACTAATGAGAGGGAGAAAATTTGCCTTCCTACTTTATTATTCTATTCCAGACAATTTGAAGGGATTACAAGTCTTTGTCATGTTAGTGAAGGTGGCTGCATCTGCTTCCCTGAGACAACCTACTCAAAAGTTAAAAACTTTCAGTAGCATTTGCACAGACCCATCCACAATTATCTTAGCAGATATCTTGTCATTATTTAATTCAGCAGGTTACTCATAAATTTGGCTATATCACCCTTTTTTGATAAAAAAAAAACAAGCACGGCATTGAAGTATTTTGCAGAGTATAACTGCACACTTGAAAGCATGGGAGATTTTACAATATTCTGGTACTGAACTGAGGTATCACTTACATAAACTAATACAATGACATTCTTCAACAAACCTTACCAACTCTTTTCAAGTGCTTGTGTTGATGGTGAGGGTTGAACCTAGGACCTTGAACATCCTAAGCACTACTTCAACATTGTAGTACAGGCTGAGGTTACCTTTTTTTTTCTGTGTAATTCTGCATGGGTTTGAATAATATTTACCTTTAAACTGTCTTTAAATTTTATATAAGTTGAAATAAATTATTTTTCTCTAAAGAGATTTAGAGTATTTTTGCACAGTCTTTCAAGTGAGGCAAGCTAGGAACTGGCTGTCCAGAGTAAGATATTACAAACAAATGATGGAAAACTGTGATAATTATGTAACCCATGAGAGTATATTGAGGATATGTTGGCAATGTCATGGTTATGTAGCTCCAAGTATAGAATCATAAAATATTAATCTTTATAGATAGATTTTAAGACATTAGTCTGTTTAACGGATTTAGACTCATTGAGCTGATATTGACACAAGAAAACTTCTTTCTTGATTGCTGTATTGAGCTACTCAATTTTCATGATACGAAAATTTTTTTGAGATCCAAATGCTGCACTGAATTAAACGCCAACTTGCTTAAAAATGTGAGATTGAATATGAAATCTGATATGGAGAGAACATTTAGATTTCCCAGAGAAATTGAAAGTAATTAAGATGGAAGTAAAATGCATTACTTTAGGAAGTAGTGTTAAAATTTAGTGAAGTTGACTGCTAATGTTTTTAACTAGAACTTAGAACAAAAATTTCTATTTGCAGACAATCTTTCAGGAGTTGGTTCTTTCATTCAACTTGGCAGAAAAGCCTACTCAATGAGCCATCACATTAGCCCTGTGATTTTTTTATATAAAAAAATTTATTTTTCTTTTACTGAAAATAGATTTGTTTCATTTAATACATTCAGGTTATAATTTCCCCTCCCCCAACCCTTCTGAG
The DNA here is from genome assembly GCF_000317375.1 of Microtus ochrogaster. NCBI lineage: Eukaryota > Metazoa > Chordata > Mammalia > Rodentia > Cricetidae > Microtus > Microtus ochrogaster. The sequence goes on from NC_022012.1 coordinate 58,224,027, forward strand.
ATCCTCCCCATCTTCCCTCCTATCCAAATCCACACCTTTCCTGTCTCTCATGAAAAAACAAGCAAGCATCTAAAGCAGTGTTTCTCAATCTTCCTAATACTGTAACCCTCCTCTTTGGTGACCTCCAAACATAAAAGTATTTTTAAACTTCATACCTGTAATTTGAGACTGGTCTGTAATTTGGTTTGAACTGGTCTAAACTGGTCTGAACCAGCCTGAACTGGTCTAAACTGGTTTGAACCGATCTGAGCCGGTCCAAGCTGGTTTTGAGATGTCTGAACCTGGTTGAACCGGTTTTGTCCAGTCCAGTCTGAACCAGTTTATACTGGTCCGAACCAGTTTGAACTGGCCTGAACCAGCCCGAACCCAGTTAGAACCGGTCTGAACCGGTCTAAACTGGCTAGAACCTGTTTGGGCTGGTCTGAACCATTTTAAACTGGTCTAGACTGGATTGAACCGGTCTGAACAATTTTGAGCTGGTCTGAACCGGTCTAGACTGGTCTGAATTGGTCTAGACCAGTCTGAACAGGTCTTAACTGGTCTGAACCAGTCTCAACTGGTCTGAACCAGTCTAAACCGCTCTGAACCAGTTTGAGCTGGTCTGAACTGGTTTGAACTGACCTTAACCAGTTTGAACCAGTCTAAGTTGGTCTGGACTGGTCTGAACCGGTTTGAGTTGGTCTGGACCGGCCTGAACCAGTCTAAACTGGCCTGAATTGGTCTAAATTGGTTTGAACCGGCTTGAACCGGTTTGAGCTGCTCTGAACCGGTTTGAACTGTGCCATCCTGCCCAGCCTCAAACTCACAGAAATTTGCTGCTACACAAATCTAAATTTCAACTTCTGCCCCAGAGATCAACACTTAAGTATTCTATTGGGAGACAAAAAGGCCCCAGCTCCAGTCCTGTTAATATTTAAGCCAGCTCAGAGAAGTCAGAGATTGAAGTCATTTGTCCATTGTTCCTTGACAATGATATTTGAACTTCATTGAACTTCAATTTCATCTCCTCAAAATCATTTCTCTAACTCTCTTTATTTCATAAAAAGGGATGTGAGTGTTAGGTTACAGGCCTGTCATATACATGTTTGTTTTTTTAAGAGACCAGTCCAGATCTGTACCTAGGAAACGTAAGTGTACATCCCCTGATACTCTGTCTCTGTGACAGGGAGTTAAGAAGTCATGCTGTGTCATGACCTCAAAGTACCTTACCCTGAAAACTACAAAAGACATGGATGGCTCTGCCTAGCACCATGTGTGAAGTCATGTAGACTAAATCACATGGTGTGAAACTTCCTGTCAGCCCCTGAAAACTCACATAAGCCAGAATACCCCTTTAGTTCATGGGATTTCTCTGAAAGTTTGCACACTGCCCTGCCATGGTGTCTATCTCTTTGACTCTTTTCCTTTACTTTAAGCTACCTTTTCCCCTGTTTATATAATGCTTATAATGCCTTCCCATCTTAAGACCTAATCATGTTTCCCATCATCACAATGCTCTATCTCCAAATAGAGATCATTTCTGGAGAGTAATTTCATGTCAGCACCTTTCCTGAACCTGCCACCCTGATTTCTAACAACAGCTATTCAAGGCTACTACGTTAGTCTGTTGTAGTCTCCAAATCTAAACACCTCAAAATTGTAAGCTAGAACAGTAGAGATTTGTTTCCTTATAATTCTGTAGGCTCAGTGTCTAGGGTGAGGGTAACATTGGAGTTGGATTCAGGGAAGCCTCTGCTACTGGAATTACATGCCAACTTTCTTACAGGCTCAACATTGCTCTTGCCCTGGATGTACAAAGTAAAGAAGTCAGCACTTCACTTCCTACTGTAAGGATGCTAACGCTATTGGATTAGGCCCTACTAGCAGAAAACATTTTATTGTAATTGCTTCCCCCAAAGGCCCTGTCTCCAAATACAGTTGTACTGGGAGTCATGACTTAAAGATATGAATAGTGGGGATATAATTCAACTTAGGGCAATAAATTGTGGCTTCCCCAAATTTATGACTTTACATAAATTATTAACCTTATTCCTCTACCCCCCCCATTTTAACTACTTCAATAAGCAATTTCAAGTCCAAAATTTTATCTAAATGTGGGTGATAATTGCACTGTGTATCATCCTCAGGCAAAATCTTTTGCTATCTGTGAATACATGAAGCTATAAGTTTTATTCTTCCAAAATACAGTGGTGGATAGGTAAAGCATCAGCATCCTCATTTTTACAGAAAGAAGTAAGACACAAAACCTCCTACCCAAGAGCAAACAGAGAAAGTGAATGTGGGTGACAGTTGTGTGCCTTTGACAAGTCTGTGGGGACATTACCAGTGAGACCAGGATTTATCCTTGTTGTATGAACTGGCTTTTTGGAGCCCATTCTCTTAGTAATAATGCCTTGCTCAGCCTAGATATTGGCAGAAGGGCCTTGGTTCTGCCTCAAAATGATGTACCAGACTTTGTTGACTCTCCATGGGAAGGCTTACCCTCTCTGAGGGATGGGTGGGGAAAGAGGAAGAAGGGGAGGGAGTGAATACTAGGGTAGTTATGTAATGTGAAAAGATTGTTTACAAAAACAGAATTTTAAATAAATAAAAATCAAATTAATTCTTTAGGCTTAAGGAAAAGTCTTCTTTTGTCTCTGCACCCTTCAGGCCCAGTAATAAGGCAAACTAACTCTCAGGGCATTGAGCTTCCCCTATCTTGCATCCCTGAACATAACATTGTCTTTGAGCCAATTTTCAGGAGCATCCTGATATGCTGAGTTCAAAAGCAGAAACCAACCTCTTAAACTGAAGAGGAAGCCACCTTTTACCCTTATCTCTTGAGAGAGGGCCAGTTCTGGCAACTTCTGGATCACATTAAAAGTCACTATTTTGCACTTTAAGTGCTTTTATTAGCATGTATTAACCATGCAAGAAAAGAACTTCGTATCATTTTAGTGCTTTCCCATAATATATTTAGATTATATTCACCCATTCCCATTATTCTTCTGTGTTTCTTTCCTACTTCACTTAGCCCTTTCTATTTACAACTAATCTACTTCCTACTTTCATATTATTTCTTTATATGAACTTAAATTCCATTAGGGTTGTTTTTATAGGCATAGGCAAGAATTTTCCAACCCAAAGTCTGTGAACCATACCTAAGACTACACAAAAGAAAATGTCTCCCTCCTCACCAACTCTTACTTGTACAAATATTCAAGGAAGCATGGTCCCACAATCCCCTCCCTTCCCAAATAGCAAGATGTTGAAAGACCTAGTCCTGTGCACACAAACCACCTTTATTGTGAGTTTGAGAGTGCAGCAGCCATGTCCTGTCTATTCCTTCTCAGTCCCTTTGCTCCTATAATTTTTATAATCTTTCTACATCTTCTTCTGTGATATGTCTCTAAGCCTTGGAGGAGTATATTGGGCAATTCATTACTAGGTGGTGTGGGAGGCCCTTCTGTCTATGTATTTCTTTTATTGGTTAATGAGTAAAGAAATTGCCTTGGGCTGTTGATAGGGCAGAAGTTAGGTAGGTGGGGGAAAACCGGGCTGAATGTTGGGAGAAGGAAGACTGAAAGAGAGAAGCCATAGAGCTGCTGGAGACATGCTGAAACTTTGCTGGTAAGTCATGGCCCACTTCTTCCCAAGTGGCTCTGCCTCTTAAAAGTTCTATGTCTTCCTAAAAGCACCATCAGCTGAGAATTAAGTGTCCAAAAGTGAGGCTAGGAGGTGCTGTTTCACCCTTAAATCACTTCCCTTACCAACTATCAGGTTTTAATATGGCTTCTCATACTTCATTAGTTTTGATTGATCCTCTTCCCAAGACCACAAAAGAGAGTCTTTGTAGATCCCAGTATCTATGCTGTTTCATTTTGTAAAATGACAGAGAGCTGAAACTCTTCCCTTATTTCATGTGTTTTCTCTTTCTTTCAATCCAAACTGGTAATGCCTCAGCTGCTAGAAGTTCACCTTCACATCTGACTTCTGTCAATTGGCTGATCAACTCCTAGATTGGTCTCACGGTGTAGTAACATTTCCGTTTCGTCTTGTTCTCAGAAGAGCACATGTTCTGAGTTTTTTAATGTGGACAGATGGTGAAATTTTCAAATCAAATTCAGTTTGTTTTGCTTAGTAGTTCATTCTGCTTGTTTCTGTCTTTCTGCTGTTTACTATACACAGTCAGACAGACCACTTCCTTAAAACCTCAAGCATACAGGCCCAACCTTCCACAAAACAGTAGTGTAAGTGCACAATGCATCCAAGAAACTTTCTACCTTATAAAAATATTCTTTTTCCCAAGTATGATTATGTTTTTCATTTGTATCTTAGACTCACAATGATCACATTTAGTATTCGTGTTCACCAACCATCATTTCAAGACACTTTAGACATTTTAAAAGTAGATCAGATAAAGGTATAAAAAATTGTCTCTTCCAGTTTTTGCCCATTCCAAAGACACATATTGGTTAGATATTTCTGAGATACATGCTACAACAGCACCTCACTTCGGAGTACTGAGATCTATTTATTTATATCATGACCACAAAGTCTACAGGCTTAAACAACATTAATGTATTTTCTCTCAATTCTGGAAGACAGTAGTCAAGGTATTATCAAAAACTTATGCCTGCTAAGGCATTTTATCTTCCATTTAGATGTGTGCCCCTTCATTGTATCATTCATTCTCTGGCCTTTTCTCTATGTGCCTGGACCTAATGAACAATGTTTCCTTATAGATGCTAATGTAATATGTTTCACAACCACACAAATGACTCATTTAATGTTAATTACCTAAGTCCCTTGTCTACAAATACAGTCACACTCTTAAGCCTTCAATATACACATTTTGGAGGAACACATATCAATTCAGCGTTACCACTCTATCTTGGGTTATTGATTACAGATCCTTTATTACAAACAGTAGATGCTAGCCACAACACATTACAAATCATGGATTGTATGTGTAAGATGTGAGTGTCAGGCTGCTTTCATTTGAGCTAGTTCTCAATGAATTTGGGCAGCTTATAACCTGTGACATCATAATCCTTGGGTATAATCTACACTTCAAAGAACTGAAGAAATTAATGAAAAACAAACCACAGGAGATCAAAGAATCAAAGGTACTCCAAGAACTTCAAAAGCAGAAAGAAATAGAGTCTTCTCTGTTGACTTCCTCGGGTTCTCTGGTCATTTCTGTTTTTGTGTTTCTCTAATTAAGATAAAAGGAGGAAGAAATAGTTTGATTTATCTTGGATCATGAAAAGATCTTTTTGTAATGAGTGGTCAAAAATCTCAGTGGGCAGCCATATTAACCCTCTCATCAATGGGCCTTGGAAGGCAACTAAAGATAATCTGGGGTACTCTGAACAATAGAACTAGACTCTAGGTAGGCAAAGAAACCCAAAAGGCAAATAAAGTGAGGGTGAGGATCAGAAGCCAAACTTTGATGGTCTGACTTGGTTTCATGCCTTCACACAGCTTCGATGACCAATCAGATTCCTCATCTGATCTTAAAATGGAGACATTCTACCACCATATCATGAAAATACTCGCCTACAGGTCAGTATCTACTACTTTTTAAAATGTTTAAATTCAATTTATGTACCAAACACAGTCCCCCTCCATCCCCTCTCTTGTGCCCATTTCCTCCTCCCACTCCCCCTTCCCTTTCTTTCATCTGCTCCTCAGAGAAGATAAGGCCTCCCAATGGAAGTCAAAAAAGCCTGGCCTATCAAGTTGAGGCAGGGTCAGGTCCCTCCTCCTTGTATGAAGGCTGAGTATGGTATCCCACCTTATCGAATTAGATTCAAAAAGTCAGACATGCAGCATGTATAAATCCAGGTCCCACTGTCACAAGCCCCACAAAAAGACCAAGTCACATAATTGTCACCCACATTCAGAGGGCCTAGTTCAGTCCCATGTAGGCTCCCCAGCTGTCAGTCCAGAGTTCATGAACTCTTACTAGCTCAGGTCAGCTATATCTGTAGGTTTCCTCATCATGATCTTGACACCCCTGTTACAAGTTGTTATGGATAATGGTGAGGAAAAAAAGTTAAGCAAAGTAGTTTAGATTCAGAGTTCTTGTTTTGCAAAGAAAAAAGGGGAAATGCTGTGAGAGAATGTTCTTGCACACTGTAAAGATTTATTATAAATACTGGTTAAATAAAATGCTGATTGGCTAGTAGCTAGGCAGGAAGTTTATGAGGGACAACCAGTCTAGAAGAATTCTGGAAAGTGGAAAGGCAGCGATGCAGTCATTAGCTAGATGAAGAGGAAGCAAGATGACAATGCCTTACCAAGATAAAATACTAAGCCACATGGCTAAACATAAATAAGAATTAAGTGTTAATTTAAATTGTAAGAGCTAGTTAGTGACAAGTCTGAGCAATAGGCCAATAGCTTATAATTAAAATAATCCTGTGTGTTTGTTTGTGACTGAATGGCTGTGGGACCAGGCAGGACAGAAACTTCTGTCTACAGACATCTTCCACATGAGTGCATTGCACATGCTGAACAATGGTCTAGGCATGTCACTGTTCCCAGTACTAGGCAGGAATGCACTTATCTAAGAATCAAAACAATTATTTAAGGAATAATCACAGGTATAGGACAGCAGGTCCATGAAGAAGTTTGAAATTAATTTTGAAATGAATTTGTTAAGGGGAAAGCTGAGATAAATAGAATTAACAGCAAAGTAGGCACTCAGAATGACATGTTGTTTGATGTAAACTATGATTTAGGAAAAGCTGTGGAAAAGGCATCAGAAGAAACCATAGGTTTTAACAGTATTGAAATAACTATCATTAAAATTAATCTCAGTAAGCAGTTTTGGAGTTTCTGTCTCAGGATGTTAACTAAAACACAGAGGCGGGTAATTGATTGGCAAAGACTTTGTTTCTGGCTTTGGATTATTATCTTGTAACTCCACACAACCATTGTCACCAGTTGCTGGTATTCTACTAAACTTGTTTTATTATTCTTCTGCTGGCCAAATATGGTTTTCTGTCCCATGTTACTGGGATGGAAACCTATCCTGTGATCTGATAAAGATGAGACCACATAGTCATGAAGACAGATCTTTAGAAGAGACAAATTATTATTAGAGCTATTATGAGAGAAACTCATGGATTATATTAAAGGATTGATCATCAAAATCTGGCCTGACTACTGTATTGTATTCTGCTTTGAAATGATATTGTACATGTGAAATCATAGAAGCATTATATTTAACATTAAAATAGTTAAGTCTAGAGAAGCAGATGGAGATGGGAAAATCCACAGGTATGGCTGACCTGAGTTAGTGGGAACTCATGGACTCTGGAATGACTGCTGGGAACCTGTATGAGACTGAACTAGGTCCTCTAAATGTGGATGACAATTTATGTTGCTTGGTCTGGTTGTGGGACCCATGGCAGTAAGATATATATTTATCCATATCCATGATGCATGTACCGGCATTTTGGAACCCATTCCCTATGGTTAGATATAAACCTTGTTTAGCCTTGATAGGAGTAGGAGATACTTGGTCCTTTCTCAATTAGATATGTCAGGTTTTGTTGACCCCCCATGGGAGACCTTACCCTGTCTGATGAGTAGATGCAGGAGAAAGAGGATGGGAGGAGAAAGAGAAGGAGAAGGGAAAGGGAACTGTGGTTGGTATGTAAAATGAATAAAAAATTAAAATAGAAAGGAGAAAGAGACACAGAAAACAGATGTTTTAATTTAGATGAGAAGAGTTCATTTGCATCTTTAGAAATCTCCAATATGGTAAATAGAGTTAAAGTTAGAAGAATGTTCTCATTGGTTGGACACAGGTAATTTAATAATATAGGAGATTAGAATCAGCAAGGAGTTATATCTAAAACATAATTAAAGTGAGGATAAAATGTTTTCTTTACCTGTAGTCCTAATAAATCAAAATTTCTACTTGATCAAGTAGAAATATGCTAAGTAAAATTCCAATTCCCTTATCTTTATTCTCTCTCTCTCTTTTCAAATCTGACTCATTCAATAACTCCTCATATCACCTTTTACTTTATACTACTCTGTCTTATTTTTTAAATTACTTCATTAGATGGCTTATAGATTTTTGTTAATTACAAAGGTGATGGAGTCATTTAAATACAATTCTATCTGAAGGAGAATTGAAAGTAGAGTTACACTTGATTTCCATCTTAACTAACTACTGAAGCATGAATTATAAAATAATTCTTTTTGTCCTGCAACAATTTAGTGTTTTATTATAAGTCTGACAATATTCCCATTAATAATGTTTTGAGTAAGAATTAACAGCCAATACTAAAACTTGGTTAAGGACATACCTTAGAAAACAACCTTCAAGGTGGGTGGTCATGGTGCATGCCTTTAATTCCAGCATTGGGGAGGAAGAGGTAGGCAGATCACTGTGAGTTCGAGGCCAGCCTGGTCTACAAGAGCTAGTTCCAGGACAGGATCCAAAACTACAGAGAAACCCTAGACATTTTCCTTCAATTTGCTCATCACTCCTCATTTGACTCTGCATCTAGTTGTGCCTGTTCATATGTGTGTCATGGTTGCCATCCGGGGAGATGTGATAACATTGCTCCATTCCACAAACACTATTTATAGTACATGTTACATCCACTTAAATAAGTATATTCATTCAATTAAAGCCCTTGTAAATATTTTCCTGGAGAAAGAGATTTTAAAATTGGATTTTTTGTTTGACCATATCGTTGTCTATCAAATGTATGAACTTTCTTACTACCCAACTTCCTTCTATCCTCTGCTTAACTGAAGCAAACAAAACAGGATCTCTAGGACAGGAATGGTTCTTCCCTTCCTATCTACATCAAGTGTTTTATCTCCTCCATAATGGCTCCCATCTAAAATTTTACACTTAAGCCTAATTTGACTTCTTCCCATCTTAAGTTCCAAGATCCAGAAAATCACAGTATTTCTCTTGCCAGATCCATGGCATATGGATTTTTTTTGAAAAACCAGGGGAGTCTTTTTCTTTCTAATCATTTGTCTTTGCACTATTTCCATGCCTTAAGTCCCCCTAGGGACTAGATTCTTGCTTTTGAAATTTTATAATATGTTTGTACATTTTCCTTTGTTGGAAATCTAGGAATCCTTAATTCTCAAATTCTTTAGCCTTTAGAGAAGTACCATTTCACTGCCAAATGAAAGCAATAGACAAAATCAGTCTTGCTAAGGTTGACATCTGGTTGTGCTTCCACTGAAAAGGGAATTATTTATTCCTCAATGCTTGTTCTTGAGATGTTTGCTCATGAAGTCCCCAAGCAGGGATGGTCTCTATACTTGGATATACCATGTGGTTTGCCCACAGGAAACAAAGAAGTGTATGAAGCCAGACTGAACTTCATGTAGACTTTAGAAGGTTTGGCTGTCTTCACCAAGGATATAACTTTTCCTTGGAGATTAGAGCAGCAGAAAAAAGATTATCCCAAGGATGCTTCCATTTGTTAAAAAAAAAATCATGTTGTTTCTACTGTCATTTAGTTGTGATGTTTCCATGTCTGATTTCTTCTTGTATATGCATAGACAAAAGTAGAATGTTAGAGAAGGAAGAGATGAAAATGTTTAATATTGCAGTATCTTAGGGAAGACTTATGATTCTCAGTTGGCAATATAAAGCAAATACTTCCTGTGACATCTGTAACATCTCTTCATGCCAGTATCTGTTCAGGATCTGTTTTACAGATGTGGGAACTTTAAATGAATTGCAGGAGAGCATGTGTCTAGTAAGTGGTAAATCTCAGCTTCAAATTGTCTTTCTCTCCTTTTGGGACGATGACACTGGAATAAGAGCACTGACCATTCTAGCTTTCTAACCATTCTCTTTGTAAAAGGAACATTATAGTTGGGAGAGCTATTCTTTGATTTCCTTCCCATGTTTCTATATTGGAAAATAAGAACCAGGATTGATTACTTCAGTGATTTTGTTTAACTTGTATGATATAGCATGAGATTGTTCTTTGTTTTTTGTAATTAAATGTTTGTGGTTTTTTTTTTTTTTTTTTTTTTTTTTGAGTAACCATGCAAAGTTTGTGGGCTGTACTTTTTTAACAAGAGAAGCAGATGACCTGGTACAAATGAATTTTGTGTTTAATTACAGCAAAGAGACATGTTTTATAGGGAAACTATTTTACCTGTTACATGGAAAAAGACCTCATTTTGTAAGCAAAACTAGCCTACTGCTTTGAGTGATCTATAATAGATTCCCATTGTAGGAAATGGTGTATTTGGTTAAATTTAGAACATGTAATTTCAAATAAGAATATTTTGATCATCTTGCTTATAGCAATAACATCACACTTATAATACTGAATAATAGTATTTTAGTCACTTAATAAACATTTGTTAAATGAATGAATAAAATTTTGGATATTATTAAATCATAAGTAGTTGTGGCATAAGTAACTCACTAGAATATGGAAATGAGTAATTAACTGTATAAGAGGCTACTACTTTTTAGTATTGTTTCAATTTTACCATAACTCAAAGAGGCCTGAACATTTCTTAACTAATACTTTCATTTGGCACCTACTACAAGTAAGCCCTTAAGAGACAATTTGTTCCACTTATTTTAACTATTCATTCCCCTTATATTTTCTTTTTAATTTGCCATTAAGCTTCCAAAATCTAAAATATACTTGAGAAGATGATCTTTAATTAATATGAAGAGATGCATGCATGCTTTATTTAAAATAATGTTTATTTAAGTAAATGTAGAAGCTCAGTATAAGAGAAGAAAGCAAAATGAAAAAGAACTGTTTCCTAGGTTGAAGGCTAAACAAGAGAGAAGGTATTGGAGTTAATGATGTGGCTACCAACACTTGCCAACCTCTGTAAGTACCACAGAGGCAGGGCTATGAAACCTGCAACATCATCCAGTTTGGGATCTGAATTTGTGATCACTCAGATGAATTCATTAACAGCATTTATAATATGGACAAATACCTCAGTTTCTGTATGGCATCATTATGGCTGAGTTTTGAAATGAATGTTTACTGAATGTAACTGCTTCAGATACAGCTTCAAGTTCAAGTGAAAACTTTTAAAAGGAAACAAAATAGACAGACATCAGTCAGTCACTTTTGTTTTATAATAAATACACCTAAAAGATTGATAGGTTCATAACACAAAGGTAGCAACAGGGATAATCATAAAAAGATTCCAATCAGAATGGAGGGAATACACATTGATTACATAGCTAATTTTTAAAAGGTGCCCATGAACTGAACTTCTTCAGAGATTTACAAGCACTAGTGCATAACAAAGCTTTAAATGCAAATCGCTGGGTGTTTACTGACTGATGACTTGAAACTCAAATATTGCATAGTCACAGAAATGACATTGTGTTTCTTGTTTTTTTGACTGTGAGATTAGACAGCAGTTTCCACCCAGCTGAAATTCAAGGCATGGAATTTATCCATGTTCTTCCAGGTAGGAAATGTCACTCATCCCCCTCAATAGCCTAATGATAATGGCAGGCAGGAGAGGCTCAGCAATTGCTAACTTGTGGTGAGAATAAAAAACTTTCATCTGGTCTTTTATATCTTCTTTACTTATTTTTATATATTTGAACATCAATTCTATTAATTCTAGAAATAAATAGTACTTACTAATTTTTTAAAAAAATATTGTGTTATTCTCATATTTCCTTTCTCTCATTATGCTAAGATTATGTAGAAAATATCTTACATCAGAAATGTGCGATGATAGTAAGAATTTTAAAAATTGAACTGCTTTCTATTTAGATACAAGGAGAGATAAAATAGTCCATTCTGGAATAATATTGTTTTGTTAAGCAGTTATTGAAAGCTCCCACTCCTGCTATGGTCTATATGTGAAACAGGAGATAGGAGGGGGAATGCTACACTGGTCTTCCATTCGGTTCTCATCTCCAGAAGCTGGTCTGGTTCAGCACCAAAGGCATCCTTGACATCTGTCTCAGTCTCTGCTCTCTGAGGCCTGGAAGGCTTAAGGGTACCCCTCATCTATAGCTAAGTTCCAGAAGAATCCCTGTCCCTACATCATGCTCCTCCAGAAAAGGTGAGAACTCCCTGTAGTGCTGTAGAACCTATTATCACAAATTTTATGATTACTAATTCTTAGTACTTGTTTTTCCAAATAGGTGGATGTTAATGCCACTTGATATAAGGAATTAAAATGAGAAAGTAACAGGAAGTACAAATAAAAGAGTAAAAAATCAAGAACCCTGAGTTGGCAGGAAGTCATTAGAATTCAATGAGGAAGGGTACTGGGTTTGAATTAATTAATATAGGTTTGGATCCTGTCTCAGTATTGACTAGTACTCCTGTTCTTATTGATGTAAGTTTCAGCTCTTTAAAAATCATTTCCCTATAAAGTTTCAGAGTACAAAAAGCAGATGTTATGACTTCAGATATCATCATATACACAAAGTCCTAATATGTAGAAATAACTCATTCATCTATCTTTTGGAGTGGTGACAGCTGAATGGTTAGAATAGGAGTACTCTTGACTCACAAGTATGGTGGACTGCACAGCCACCTACACAGCATCATAAACACCCTACCAAGACCCTGGGTTTTCAATTACTATTTACTTAGTAAATTCTCACTTACCTAAGCTCAATTTTTGCCTGTTTCTAACCAATATATCATAAAATTATCAAAAGAAGTTGAAAGTTTCTAATCGCACATTACCCTAAATAAAATTTCTATTGTATTTCCTGAGAGTACAATATGTACAAGAGGACCTAAAAATTTCCTCGATATGTCTAGTTGTTACATAACCCTTGAAAAAAGGGAAGTATATAGGATGCCACAGCTCTTTTTCACTCTTTCAGGCGCTCCCTCCTGAAGACTTTTAAAAGTCTGCGAAGAATTATTTGCTAAGTGGGAACACAGCCTGCAGTTTCTCATTACCTCCAGGATGTGACTAAGTTCTGAATTTTCAATTGCTCCTTAAGATTTTAGCTCTGGTCTTGGGAAGGTGAAGGCCATACACTAGGTAAGCCACACCTACTTTCTCTTACACAAGAACGACTCAGAAAGAGAAGACATGGCCTGGAACACATATGACGCCACAGATCTGTGGAAACACTGTGCCTCCAGAGAGCTAGTGAAGTAGACAGCTAGTCCAAACTGAGGCTTTTTTTTTTTTCTGACTGTGCTTAAAGTTCAAAGACTGGCGAGGACATTGGTTTTTCAAATTCCACACAAGTTGTTGTACCTATTATTTACCAGAAGGTTAATTCCATTACAGTTAAAAGACAATAAAAAGCAAATAAAAAGCACAGGGAGGGAGAAGAAATGAGGGAATGAAGAAGTCAATACAGAAATAAGGCAAAGGCAAAACCAGAAATCAGATGAGGGTTTTATGACTGTTATACTCATAGGGAGGGGCTAAGGCAGGGGGATCCCTGTAGGAGGAGAGTCATTTTTTGTTCCTGCTGCCAAGAACCAAAATAATCACACAGAAACTGTATTATTTAAATCACCTCTTGTCCCATTAGCTCTTGGTTCTTATTGACTAACTTTTATATATTAATGTAACCCATTTCCATTAATCTGTGTATCACCACAAGGTTGTGGCCTACTGGCAAAATTTCACTACATTTGTCTGTGGCAGCGGTTACATGGCTTCTCTCTGACTCGACCTCCTGTCTCCCAGCATTCCATTTAGCTTTCCCCTCTTAGCTCTGTTCCCCTATAGCTTTTCTATAGCCTCAAAGCAGTTCCTTTACTAACCAATGATATTCACAGCAAACAGAGGAGAATCCCACATCACCTCCTATTTTCTGTTTAAATGAAAAGGAAGGTTTTAACTTTAACATAGTAAAATTACATATAACAAAACAGGTATCAAGCATGAATTACAGTTATAATATTTATATCTATTTTATCTCTAATCATAACTAAGAAAAACTATTTTATTATTATCTACTCTTCAACTCCATCAAAGACTCCAGAAGGATATAATATTATCTAAGTAAACAGGAAGAACATTGCAAGCAACTTCCAAAACTCTAGAAATGACAGAGATATCTCATTGCCTGGACAATCACCCAAATTTCTTCTCTATCACTGGGGCATCCATCTTCAGCCTACAGGCCCATAGTATCCAGAAGACTTTTCCATGAAGCAGGAAATTTCAAAGACAGTTCCACCTATGGCAGCTTGTTTGTCTCATTTTTCTGTGTCCTGCAGAATGTTTGGCAGTCTTTTTCATGTAGCAGGAACCCGAAGGATTGTCTCACCTTTAGGCAAGTTCAGCAGTAATTTCTTTTCCAGTTTATCAAGCAGTCCAAGAAAGAGTGGTTTCTTGCCTAAATGGCTAACAAATTTCATAAAGAGCATCTTTGGTGCCCATCTTCCTCTTGAAGTAGATTGGTGTTGCCAGGAACAGATGTGTCTCATTGCCATGAAAAGTTCTACGTTCTTAAAATTTTTTAAATGCCATATTCTGTAGTCTTTGAAAGGTTAGAAGAATGCCTATTCACCTGAAAAACATCTATATACATCTAGAAAATCTAACTAACATGACTATAAGCTTGACTAATTTAGATGACTATCTATTAGCCTATATTTCTTAATTATACATTACACTTTTAAATAAACAGTACAAACACAATACCTTAATCAAGATCAGAAATACATATACACAGTATAACAAAATTGACCTTAAATTTGTATCAATAAACCAAGATCCATACCAAAGTAAATTATTCATCTCCATAGCATGTTTTCCTTTAAATATAAATAAACATTTATAGATAATATTTGGAAATGTGGGCCCAGTTCTATCCAAACTTCTTCCTGCTGTTTATTGAGTGAAGTAATTTTTTGAGGGGTGTTCAAGGCAACCTTTCAGAGGGTCTTGGTACATTAAACCACATTGGCCTGGAATAAACCCACAGATTCCCATCCTCTGTGGAAACAAAAGAAGAACCTGTTTTTCAAAGCAACATATCCTTAGATGCATATTTTGAAATCAAGATACCTTTGAAATATATATGTTAATTTAGCTTAGCAGTCTCCAGAATCAAATATCTCTCTGCAATCATAAAATTCAAAGAAAACACAATAATATACATAATCTAGACTCTTTGTAAATTTTCTATCTTTACATGGCTTGTTTTTACTCTATTACTTTTTCTACAAGTGTAATATTTATTTCATTATCTTTATTCCTTTAATCTCTGACTGCCTGTATTCTGGCTCTTTTAAAACTTTGTTTTTTTTTTAAAAAAAAAAACATTTTCCAGCCTGGTCTACAGAGCTAGTGCCAGGACAGGCTCCAAAGCCACAGAGAAACCCTGTCTCGAAAAATCAAAAAAAAAAAAAACAAAAACCCATTTACTTCTTTTTATAACTCTCTGTAGTCTTTTTCTTCTCTCTCCCAAGCCTACATACATTTATCCAACATTATGACTCATTTAGAGGTCTTTTGTGTCTAAATCTGCTTTTATTGTATATCTATAAACCTTTTCTCACCAGGACAGCTTCTTAAAATGCTAAGTGCTTCTTAAAAACTTCAGCTGCACCATTGCTAGAGGTAATACTTCATTTCCTACTTACCCCACCCATTCCAGCATGGTGGAGCTGCTTGCTGCCTCTGAGAGCCATGCACACTGCCCCACTTCTAGGCACTCAGCCAGGTCAAAGTTGCCATTAAGCAAGCCACAGCAGGCTGCTCACAAACCCCATCCAAATACTTGATCTCCTAAAAGAGCCAGAGTTCTTGCAGCATGACCCAGAAATCTGGCATTTCAAAACAGTGGCTATTTTTCTGCTTGTCATACAAGTTTTCAACTTGTTTGGTTAGAGTTACTCCGAGATATTTTATGCTATTTGTGGCTATTGTGAAGAGTGTTGTTTCTCTGATTTCTTTCCTAGCCCTTTTATCATCTGTGTACTAAAGGGCTTCTAATTTTTTTTTTGAGTTAATCTTGTATCCTGCTACATTACTGAAAATGTTTATGAGTTGTAGAAGTTCTTTGGTACAATTTTAAAGATTGCTTATGTGAACTATCGTATCATCAGCGAACAGTGAGAATTTGACTTCTTTTCCAATTAGTATCCCTTGATCTCCTTTTGGTATCTTATTGCTCTTTCTAGGACCTCAAGAACTATATTGAATAGATATGGAAAGAGTGGACAACCTTGTCCTGGCCCCGATTTCAGTGGAATTGCTGGGAGTTTCTCTCCATTTAGTTTGATGTTGGCTGTTGGCTTGCTGTATATTGCCTTTATTATGTTTAGGTATGTTCCTTGTACCCCTGATCTCTCCAAGACCTTTACCCTGAAGGGATGTTGTATTTTGTCGAAAATTTTTTCAGCATCTAATAAGATGATTGTGTGGTTTTTATTTTACAGTTTGTTTATATGGTGGATTTGTTGACAGATTTTTTTTTATGTTGAACCATCCCTGCATCTCTGGGATGAAGCAGACTTGCATGGTGGATGATGGTTCTGGTGTGTTCTAGAATTTGATTTACCAGTATTTTATTTAGTATTTTTGCATTAATGTCCATGAGTGAGATTGGTCTAAATTCTCTTTCTTAGTAATGTCTTTCTGTGGTTTGGGTATAGGGGAATTGTAACCTCATAAAAAGAGTTTGGCAATGTTCCTTCTGCTCTATTGTGTGGAATAATTTGAGGAGCATTGGTATTCGTTCTTCTTTGAAAATCTTGTAGAATTGTGAGCTGCAATCATCTGATGCTGGGATTTTAACAAAGAGAACTCTAAGAGAGACATACATGGATAGGAAGGAGCAAAAGACAAGATGTCTTGAGTAAATGGGGAGCGTGGGAGTCATGGGAGAGGGTAGAATGGAAGAGGGAAGGAAGAGAGTGGAGCAGAGAAAAACATATAGCACAATAAAAACAATAATAAAATAAAGAAAAATTCTGAGCTAATTTACCTAGAAGAAATCTGTGCATTCTCATTTCCAATTTGGTGGCTCTAATATACTACAGTGAGGGAGACAGTTCTCCAAATGTTTGCAGAGCTGTGCAGAGTGTCTCCCAACACATCTCAACTCCATTTCTGCAAAGCCTGTTAGAATTTGCATTGGCAATAATATAATACTACAAAAATAGGATAGTAATTATGACTGGTTCCCCCTTTGATTTTCTGAGCTATTTTTATTTGGAATTCTAATGCTGTTTGGTCTCAGAGCTAGTCAAATCATATATAATTTCACAAATATTTACTGAATGTTTAACGTGCAGCTGTTACTTTTCTGGGTCCAAGTATAAAATATAGCAGCAAAAATTAAAGCACAAGCACAAAAGTTGAATAAGGTTTTGGGTTTCCTCAGAAACTTTCTACATATTTTGCTTGATTATCTCAGTCTCTAGCTATTTTCCGTTCCTGGAAAAGCTGTCTTTCATTTGATGCATTGGTCTTTATCAGTCATATTGGCCAACTGTTTTGCAAACTAATGCAGTTAGCCTTGAACAATTACAAAATTGCACCTCATTGTTTCTTTTAAGTTTTTCGGTGCATTGTGCTTTTCTAATATCTATAATAGGAAAAATTGAACATAAAAGTTGGAAGCAAGTCACTGGATTAGTATTAAAATCCTAATCACAAATTATTCTGCTTAAATAATGAATAACGTTTGCTGGCCATTTTTGAAATCTGTGTCTTCACCAATTTCTCTTCCCATTTGATTTTCACTGTTTCCTTTAATACTTTTCATGTACATCTCTAAACTATATTTAACTAATTTAGTAAAATTAAAAAAGCAAATTATGACACTGAAATTTAAAGAATGACGTTCTAATTTTAGTGTTCATATTTTCAGTCTTAGATACAAAGTATTTTCCTTTGTATCCATATGAAAATGAAAAAAAATTACCCATGTTGCCACTGTACTTAATATCGTTTGATAGAATATGTCCCCTTTCCTCTAATTTATTTTTGCTATAATGCATTGTTAATAAAAACTTGCTGCTTGCCTGCTTAACTTTGTACGTGATTTTCTGACTACATATTTTTAGTCTATAATTACAAAGTTTTCTAACATTTTTATTGTAATTTGTTGTTGGATTTAACATAGTAATAAAGATTATGTCCAATATTTTTGTCTTCCATTTTTCAAAAATAATCACTTAATGTTCAACCATGTGACTCCTCAGAAACGGCATCTTCTTGATCTATTTTCTGCAAAAAGTGGAAAGTCTTTAAGAAGAGATTAGGTTGTGAGCGCCCACTGATGGCTGGTGAGGAGTTCATTTGTGATGAAAAACCTCCCTTCTGCCTGTATTCTCACACAGCAGAGGCAGAAGAAGCTAACAACACCCTTGGGTCCTCTGCATTAAGGCCCTGATCCCATTCAAAAGGGCTTTCCATCGTGACCCAATCACCTTCTAAAGGTGTCACCTGTTAACATAATTGCTTTGGGAATTCAGTTTCATCATATGTGTTTCAGTGGGATGAACATGTATACCACATCACTTAATGCATTCTAATTTGTATTTTTTTCTCTTTTTCCTACAATGATAATTCTGACAACTTCTCAGGAATGGGATTTGAATCAGATACAATCATTTGCTATATTCACCAGAAATTGCCTTTAGAATATTCACTATGGATTTTTTTTTTTTTTGTTATCTGAAGCTTATCATACAAATCAGCTTCACTGGTTCACTGTTACTGTAGTTTTGACTCCTTTGTAAGATTTACAAAAGGACAACAGGAAGAATTACTCTGAGAGGGAGAACCAGTCTACCATGACTCAAGAAGGTCACCTTATACCCTTGAGTATCTTTCCTAGCTTATAAATATCCATAACAAACACAGACTCTACCACTGATGCCTTCCTTCACTGCCAGCTTTTTTTTACCAAACTCTTTAGCATATCCCTTCCTGATGCTAAACAAATCCTTGCTAAACTATGTATGTCTCTTAGCTGAACTCTTTCCTTCAGCAAACAAGAACAAGGAATAGTTTCTGCCCACTAACATATATTCTTCTCTTGAAAACAGTTTCCCAGTTCCTTAATTGATTTGAGGTAGCATAAATGAGAATGACCTCCATAGGCTCTATGTTTGATATTTGATCCCCAAGTGTTGGACTGTTCAGCAAGGTTTTGGAGATGTAGCCTTGTCTGTCAATGGATACAACCTTTGAAGTTTCAAAAATTCTCATGCCATTCCCAGTGTGTGCTCTCTCTGCCTTCAAATTGTGGATAAGTATGTAAGGTCTCAGTGGCTTCTTGCTGATATGCTCCCTGACATGGTTGTCATGGACTATATTTCTCTACATCAGTAAGGCACAAATTAAACATTTTCTTTTATATGTTGCCTTGGCCATAGTACTTTTTCACAGAAATAGAAAAGTAAATAAAACAATTCAACTGTTACTCAAATGTTTAAGTATCCCTCGTTCTCTTGTCTGTCTATCTACTATCTACCTCCTTCCTTCTTGTCTAGTCTATTATTCATACTACCTGCTGTTTTTTGATTAATTTGAATTTTGATTTTCATGATTTTCATTCTTCTTCCAGATACTATGTGTTGATTCCTGATTTATTTTTTCATTTCAAGACTTGATTAGTGTCTTGAATTCTATCATATTCTTGAGTTCTGTTTTGGATCACTGAACATCTTTCAAAATAGATGTTGAATTCTAAAATTCCAATGCCTGTATTCTTTATCCAACTATTGAAGAGCCTACTTGTTGTGGAGAAGTCATATCATGTTGTTTATTCACATTTCTTCTATATTTTTGTTGCAATTCTCATGCACCTTTAATAGATGTTTCTTTTTGTTTTGATTTGAGTTCTTAATGCAAAGCTTTCTTTGAAACTTCAATCTCTAATGCCATTAGAGGAGAGAAATCAGAGCATGTGTTTGAGGTTTCCCATTTGTAAGTTTTGCTTTCTTGAATAAATATTTTAGAACTATTTTTCCTTGGTTTTTTTTTTTTTTTGGTTTTTTTCGAGACAGGGTTTCTCTGTGGCTTTGGAGCCTGTCCTGGAACTAGCTCTGTAGACCAGGCTGGTCT
>NC_022012.1:58252749-58264322 GCF_000317375.1 Microtus ochrogaster
GCAAAAAAAATCTTGTGACGTTTTAACATAACATCTATAGATCCTGTGAGATATCTATACTTGAATCTGAACTCTTGTGTGTGTGTGTGTGTGTGTGTGAGAGAGAGAGAGAGAGAGAGAGAGAGAGAGAGAGAGAGAGACAGAGAGACAGAGAGAGAGAGACAGAGAGAGAGAGAAAGAGAGAAAGAGAGAGAGAGAGAGAGATCGTGTTAAGTTAGTTAAGTTAGAATAATGAACATTTCGCTATTTTCTCGTTCTCTGCTCAGGTTTCTGTCTTACAAAGCTGTGCACGAGTAAAACAGTCTAATCTTAGAAGATACTAGGTCATTCACCCTCACAATTTGGTTGTCATGTCTTCCTCGAGAGGCAATCAAACGAACATTTTAGTTAATGCAGTTTGTACTAAGATTATTTACACTGTAAATATAACTGAGATGACATGATTTTGAACCAAGATTCGTATCTCGATTGCGAAAGGTGCACTTGACTGCCAGTGCTGAGGGTTTTGGGACTGGGTTTACCTGAGTTTGAGTAGCATGGAAAACCAGCAGGCTTATTGCTCCCTCTAGGCTGTCAGCAGAGGAATTTCCAAGACCCCCACACTCGGTGCTTTTGATGATAATTTCTCTTTCATAAAGGCTGACATAATGACACTGCCACCTACTCACAATGTAGAGATAATGAAGGTGATGTTTCCAGGGAACAGCAAGGCTCTGCAGCTTGGAATTTCCGCAGAGTGCAAGAGGCAGAGAGCCACCTTGCAGCAAGCCCACGAGAGCTGATAAGGAGCGTCGAGACTTCTTCATGACTCGTTCCTGGACATGGACCTGGGAGACTTGAGTAATTACTTCTTATCTCCTCGTTCAGCAGCTTTCAAATATCCAATTTCGGCTGATCATCCAATTTCGGCTTATTGCTCCTGCTACACTAGCCTCTTTTTGTGACTTCATTACGTGAATCATGAAGTCCTCTTACAGGAGCCAGGCTATTGTTAGGCTTTGCTCCCTGCCTGGAATGCTCTGTTCAAGATCTGCCGACAGATTTTCCCATGGATGCCTCTGTTCAGTGAATTATTGTGGAGATTTCTTTCCATGTCTGTGATACTCCTAGTCCATCATTGCTCAGCCAAGCGCACTTCTTCATAACAACTTAGATGTTATGTATTGTGATACAGTTTAGCTCTTTTGCAAACCTAGACCCTCCACTAACATTAGGGTACACCCTAATGTTATTCTAAAAGTGGTATCATCAAACATGGACTTCCAAGTGTCTAACGGCCAAATATAGGAGAATTAGTGACTAAATGATCTTTCCTGAACTTTTCTGAGGATGGGATTTTATTCTAAAAATATATCCTAAAACCAGAGATTTTGTTTTCTCTCTCTCTCCCTTCCTCCCTTGTTTCTTTGTTCCACCAAGTTGCCCCTTCGGGGAGGGGCTGAGTAGGCACGAGATCAAGGGCATAGACTCTGGAAGACAGGGTGAGTGTAGCAAGCTTAGCAAGATGAGTTTATTCAGGAAGGGGAAAGCCTTCTATACTCTCCACACGCTGGCGAAGGGGGTAGCAGTGGCACTGGCACCAGGTCGTCTTTCGTGGCACCTGGAGACTGGTTTCTCTCATCTTGTCTCATGGCTTGGTAGTCGTTGCTGGGATTTCCCTGGCAGACCTAGGTTGGATCATGAAGAAGTTATTACACTGCATCTTCCTATAGCCAGGTGAGTTTGGTTTAGGCCAGTGAAGGCCTCTTGGTCTTCAGACCCTTTTTGTGTGGCCAAATATCACTCTCTTTCTTTCCTTTGTTCTGTATTGAAATTGATGCTAGGGTCCTGTGACTACTAGGCCGAGATAAGCACTCTCATTTAAATTATATCTCCAGCCACCCTTTCCTCCATTATCCTTTATTATTATATGTCTTTTTGATTTTGAGACAGAACCCACTTAATTGCCTAGGCTGCCTTTGAATCCAGTTTTAAGACCTGGCAGGCAATGGACTAGTTTTCCTCTCCCATCTACAGGACTCCACACCAGGCCTCACTAATTTTTCTTGACTACAACTCTTGCAACAAATCCCTAAGTGCAGGTGCATTCTACAAATCACCATGATTATTATAAAGGCCTCATTAAATGTTAAAGTATGTGGAAGACTCTATATGGATAAAGTTATTCCCTCTTAGATAACTTGTTAACTTTTTCAAATGACTTTGATGGAGTAATCCCCAGCCCCTTTATTTCTAATTAGAAAGTAGTATAGATGCTTTACTGATTTCATTCTTAAGCTGTATTTTAAAATACCGCCATGAAAGGTACCTCTATCTGAACTGTGGCTTGGGGAGAAATGACAACTCCCTCTGGAACCGGAATTGAAGGCCCTTGTGCATTTCCTGTGACTACTGGGAACCAAACTTTGGTCCTTGGTGCACTCTTAACCCACGAGATATCTCTAGCTTTAGAATATTTGCTGTTTAAAATATTTGCATTAGAGAAAAAGGCAGATGGTACAGTGGGTAAAGAACTTGGCATATAAATATGAGAACTAGAGTTTGGACCTATAGCACCTCGTAAGTTTCAAGTGGGTGTAGTAACCCACCTGCAATTCAAACACTTGGAAGTCAAAAGACAGGAGATCTTGAAATAAGCTGCTAGCTATGCTGGTCATATGGATAAGTTCTGGACTCAATTATAAGCCCTTTCCCAAATGGATACAATAGAAAGCAATTATGGAAAATTTCCAATGTCAGCCTTGGACATCCATATACACATGCACATATGTACACATATCTTTACATATATGAGTACATACACACATGTATACACTACACATATTGACATCCTTTAATTACTATGAATTAAAAACATCCTTTAAATTATGAATTGCTATTTGAGATTTTGTCTTGAATTAAATATAAAAACCAAAAAATTAAATGAAGTCTTTCTTATCCATTAGGAGAGAACTTCTATTTCTGAAAAGTTCAGAAACATTCTTCTGATATTGTCTATCCACTATGTATTTATGCAAAGCAATATTTTCAGCACTGAAGATTATGAAATGAACATCTCAGTAATCACTGAAAAATGTCAAAGATTATTTTCATCTTGCGATATAAAGTATTCAGGCAAGATTTAATACATATAAAAATAAATAGACACATCCATCTAACTAGAATGTATACTTACTTTCTTTCACCTTTAATAAGTGGCACGATTATATGAAAACCAAATATTTTAAAACAAATTTTATTATGATTTATTATTGATAGTAAATGCAAATAGTTGGTCAAATTATTGGTTCCCAGTTGAGGTAAATGGTTCATGTTACAAAATAATAAGTGATTTTTTGAGCTTTATTATTCAGTTAGAAAAGTTGTATAGGAAGTAAAAATGATTTTCTCTTCCATAAAATAATAAAAATAAAAAACTTATGAGAATTTGGATTTTAAAATATATACTGATATCTATGCTTTTCTGTACAGACTTATAAAATTAACATTTGTATCTGTCCAGCACTTAGATATTAAGAAATACAATTATATAAAATAAAATATTAATGAAAGTAAATACATCCCTTTGTCATTAGTGCTTAATGCCAAGTAAGCTTAGATGTTAATAATTGTGTTTGGACTACTGGACCTACTCATACATACTATTAGCAATGAAAGAGAAATTTTCCTAGACTACTCTATTTCAAAAACTGAGACTGCATGGAAATGGAACAGGCTATCTGAGACACAATTGGACAGTTTCTGATAGTTTTGAAAGTCGTTTTCTTGGAGATGCAGAACCATGAATGAAAAAATAATTCTTGAAGCAAAATGACCCAGACATATCTAATGATTGATGACAGGCGAGGGCATAAAGGCCGTCCTTTTTTCTAAAAGTTAGACTTGTATTTTCTTTGACATTACTTCTCACCTTCTCCTTGAATGTCAGTTTGATCTATTTTGAAGTATTATGAAGCTATGTGGAGAACAAGGAGCACAAATTCACCTTTTCCTTGTTCCACAGCTGAATCTCCAGTTCCTGAGACTAAGACCTACCTTTAAGTATTCAGTAAGTGCTTGTGAAATAAATTCATACCATTGGGATCCTTCAAGAAACGTCTCATTGTCCAACTAAAGGTGTGTTTAACAAAAATGTTCCTAAATTTGAAAGTAATGTATCCTGGGGTTTGGAGATATCTATTTAGGATCTATTTAGAAGTCTGATGACTTAAAGAAAGTCATTTGTTTCAAGTTTCCCAGGAAGACTCCTGAAACTGTGTCATTTTACAGGCAGAAAGACTAACCTATTGTAAATATTAGTAACAAAAAGAGCTAGTGCAGATTACAAAATCTTAAACCAGAATAAGCTCTTCAAGATCCTGTCTGTTCATGTGAGTTTGTGACCTGAGTCCTATTCTTGCCTCTATGATGTATGTGTGTGTCTGTCTGTGTCCATGTGTCTGTATATGTGCCTGTGTCACTGATTTTGCTCAGAAGAAGGAAAAGACACTTTTTAAACAGAGACAAAAGCTGGGTGATGGTAGAGCACACCTTTAATCCCAGCACTCAGAAGGCAGATGTAAGCAGATCTCTGTGAGTTAGAGGTCAGCCTGATCTGCAAAGTCAGTTCCAGGAGAGGCAGGGCTGTTACAAAGAGAAGCCTTGTCTCAAAAATCAAAAATCAAAAACAAACAAAAAAAGTAGTTTCTATCTGGATTTGTTTTTATTGTCACAGGCTGAGGAAATCTCGTGTCTTTTCAAAATTAACTTTGAGGATTTTATGTAAGTTGCTGATGGACTTCCAAAACACAGGAAAACAAACATCAGTTTTATCTCTTTCATGGGCCTCATGTCTAAGATAACACACAACTTTTGCAGGTGCAATATATTTTCTTTAGCTTTCTGACTTTTTAAAATGCAATATAAATATATTTTGTTTTGTTTTCTGTTGATGTCATAAAAATCATGACCAAAAAGAAATTAAGAGAAATTGTTTGTTTCAGTTTACACTTCAAAGTAACAGAGCATTAATAATGAAAGTCAGTCCAGGAATTCACTGGCTGCCAGTTCCATCTCTCATCATGGAGAAAAACAAGGTGTGACTTTTAGTTCTGCAAACATCACATATTTTTCCTGTCTGTTCACACACACACACACACACACACTCACACACACAATGACTAAGAGAGAATTTTTCTCTGACTTCTTTGAGACTTTGCAAATCTCATAGTGATTTGAGGGTGTCAGGTTTAAAGAGTTGCTGCAGATTGGCTGAGAGAGACTTGCCTCTCCTGTCCTTGGAAAAGATAACCAAACAATATTGCTTATATTTGTTCCTATTTGACAGGAAGAGTGAGCCATTATATTGATCTTCATCTGACATTCATCTCTCAGAGTTACTATGCTCATATGACTTTGTGATAATAGAATCTGTGTGGATTTGTCTTCATTGATCACAGGTTGGACTCTTTTGGATGCTAACACTAAAAATTCCTGCCACTTTAAACTGAAAGCAGAAGTTCAGCTAGATAAGCCATCACAGATGGATTCAGATGTGGGTTACAATAGAACTCAATTACACTAATTTATCTGTATTTAATTGGTGTGGAATTAAATGTTAGGTCATTTTTACAGGAACTCTCCTGAAGTGGGTAACTTTTTCTAATCTCTATTAATGTTGTTTAATTCTTTCTAATTGATGTGTTTTCAAAAACAGGAGTATTCAATTAACTTTAACAAGGGATGATGATGGTCCTTAACCTAAAGTGGCAATGCTTTTTCTGAATTCCGAGGAGGAATAAAAGAGAGCATTTGTTTTACTTTCTTAATGAAAATGTATAAGTATTCTCTTTTATTTAACAGAAAAGATAAACCTAGATATTTAGAAAGAGGATATTAGCAAATAATCCACATGAAATTTACTGCCTTGTAAGTATTATATTTTTGCTCTGCAAATCAAGAAAATTATCATTTTATCAGGCTCAATCCTTTATAAATGCAAAGAGATATAGCCAAACTCTAAAACACCAACATGCATTTTCTTTTTATTTATTTATTTAAAAAAGATAACAAACTATCTTTTTTATTTTGTATACCAATCCCAGTTCCCATTACCTCTCCTCCTCCCATTCCCTCCACCTACCTCCCACTCCACCCTCATCTACTTTTCAGAGAGGGTAAGGCACATTGCTTTGGGGAAGATCCAAGGCTCTCCATACAGTATCTAGCTTGAGCAAGGTATCCATCCAAAGAGAACAGGTTCCCAAAAAGCCAGTACAAGCAGTAGGGATAAATCTTGATGCCACTGCCTGTGACCCCTCAGTCTGCCCCAGCCATACTATTATACCTACTTTCAGAGGAAGTAGTTTGGAATTATGCTTGTTCCTTCCCTGTCTGGCTGGAGTTGGTAAGCTCCAATAAGCTCAGGTAAACTGTGTCAGTGGGTGCCCCCATCATGTTCTTGACGTCTTTGTTTATGTTCTCACTCTTCCCACTCTTCAGCTGAACTTTGGGAGCTCAGTCTGGTGCTCAGCTGTGGGTCTCTGACTCTGTTTCCATCAATTTCTGGATGAAGGCTCTATGGTGATATTTAAGATATTCATCAGTCTGAGTTCATGGCAATGCCAGTTTGGGCACCCTCTCCTCTATTGCTTAGGGTCTTAGCTGTGGTCATCCTTGTGGGTTCCTGGAATTTCTCTAGTGTCAGGTTTCTTATTAGCTCCATAATGGCTCCCTGATAAGATAGTATATGTAAGTAACCCCAAAAACTCTATTAAGGAACTCCTCCAGCTGATAAATACTTAAGTAATGTGGCAAGAGACAAGATGAACTAAAAAGAAAAAAAAAAAAACAGTAGCTTTCCTATATACAAATGATAAAGAAGTTGAGAAAAAAATCCAAAAAACATTACCCTTCACAATAGCCACAAATAACATAAAATATCTTTGGGTAACACTAACCAAAGAAGGAAAGACCTGTTTAATAAGAACTTTAGGTCTTTGAAGAAAGAAATTGAAGAAGATGCAAGAAAATAGAAAAGATCTCTTATACTCTTGGATAGGTAGGTAATATCAACATAATAAAAATAGCAATCCTACTGAATGCAATCTATAGATTCAGTGCAATCCCCATCAAAATTCCAATGCTGTTCTTCACCGGCCTTGAAAGAACAATAATCAACTTCCTATGGAAAAACAAAACAAAAACTAGGATAGCCAAAACAATCCTGTACAATAAAGGAACTTCCAGAGGCTTCACCATCACTGACATCAAGCTCTATTATAGAGCTACAGTAATTAAAACAGCTTGGCATTGGCATAAAAAACAGAGATGTTGACCAATGGAATCAAATCATACACCCAGATATTAATCCACACACCAAAAAAAAATAAAAAACACCTGGTTTTTAACAAAGAAGTTAAAATTACACAACGAAAAAAGAAAACATCTTCAACATGTGGTGCTTGCATAACTTGTTGTCAGCATGTAGAAGAATGAAAATAAATCCATATCTATGCCCATGCAAAAAAACTCAGATCCAAATGAATTAGGGAGCTCAATATAAATATGATCACACTGAACCTGATAGAAGAGAAAGTGGGAAGTAGCCTTCAATGCACTGGCATAGAAACCACTTCCCAAATATAACCCTAGTAGCACAGACACTAAGAGCAACAATAAATAAATGGGTCCTCCTGAAACTGAGAAGCTTCTGTAAAGCAAAGGACACAGTTGGTGTAGGAGGTCCTATGTGTTGCTTTCATTGGTTAATAAAGGAACTGCTTTGGGTCTAAAGCAGAGCTATATAGGAACAGAACTAGGCAGGAAAAACTAAACAAAATGCTGGGAAGAAGAGGCAGAGGGAGAAGTCATAGATCCTCTGCTTGAGACAGACACTGGTTAGAATCTTTGCCGGTAAGCCACTGCCACGTGGTGATATACAAATTAATAGAAATGGGCTAAATTAATACAAGAGTTAGACAATAAGAAGCTTGCCAATAAAAAGCTAGAGCTAATGGGTCAAGTGGTGTTTTAATTGATACAATTTCTCTATGATTATTTTGGTTCTGGGCAGCCTGGACGAACAAGCAGCTCCTCCTCCTACAAATTGACACTCCATTGTGTGCTAGCTAAATCCATGTACAACCTGAGAAAGTTTGAAAAGGCAATCTAGAAAAAAAAAAAAGAAAATACAGAGTTTAAAACAGCTTCTTGCTGTTTGCTGGTAGAATGCTGCAGCTCCTTTAAGAGAGATTTTCCTGATTTAGCCATAGCAGGAAAAATGCTATGGCTGTTTTAAAATGCTGCTTTCTGGGTCATGCTGCCGGTGCAACCTCTCTGGCTCTCTCAGGAGACCAAGTATTTGGATGGGGTTTGTGAGCAGATTACTGCAGCTTGCTTTAGGGCAACGTGGACCAGCTGTGTGCCTAGAAGTGGGGTAGTGTGCATGGCTCAGAGGTGCTAGTGGCTCCGCCATGCTGGACTGGGTGGGGCAAGCAGGCAGTACCTTATTTGACCTAGTAATGTCACAGCTAAGATTCTTAAGTGCTTAGCATTTTAAAAACATGTTAGTTTTTCTTTTTTAAGAGTTTGTGTATGGGCTATATAGTCTCTGGTTCTTGGTAATGCTGGGTGTTGGATCTGTCTTATGGTTGGTTATTTCCACAAGTTTTGTGCTACCACTGCCCTAGTATACTTTGCTGATATGTAACCACTGTAGGTCACCGAGTTTGTACCTGGTTGGTGATGTGGGAGTGTCATATACCAATCTGTTGATTCCATTGGTTAAGCAATAAAAAAAAAAACTGCTTGGCCCTCATAGGTTAAAACATAGGTGGGTGGAATAAACAGAACAGAATTCTGGGAGAAAGAAGCTGAGTCTAGGAGTCGCCATGATTCTCCCACTCCAGGCAGACACAGGTTAAGATCATTATTGGTAAGCCAGCTCATGGGCTACACAGATTATTAGAAATGGGCTAGTCCAGGTGCGAGAGTTAGCCAAGAAAAGGCTAGATATAATGGGCCAAGCAGTGTTTAAAAGAATACAATTTCCTTGTAATTATTTCGGGGCATAAGCTAGAGCTAGCCATGTGGGCGGCCGGGTGCTGGGGACGCAGCCCCGCCGCTCTTATTACAACAGGTTGTTGCATATGTTTTTCCACTGGTAGCATTCAGAGTAATTTCCTGTACCAAAGATGCAAGAATGTAAATGTGAAGTCTCTCTGTAGGTACCACCTGAACCTTCTCATATAATATACATATAATTATTTATAATTAGCTGAATTCTACTAGAAATATATGGTAGTTATTCATTACTGAATATTATTAGAAAAATATTCAGTTTTTCCTCTGTTGGAAGAGGCTGCTTATTTGTTACTCGGCTGCCCAGAAACCAAAATAATCACACAAAAACTGTATTAATTAAATAACTTCTTGATCTATTAGTTCTAGCTTCTTATTGGCTAACTATTACATATTAATTTAACCCATTTCTATTAGTCTGTGTATTGCCATATGGTTGTGGCTTACCAGCTAAAATTTTGTCGTCTATCTCTGGCAGGGCTACATGGCTTCTCTCTACTTTGCCTCTTTTTTCCCAGAATTCAGTTTAGTTTTCCCCCACCTACCTATGTTCTGCCCTATCAATAGGCCAAGGTAGTTTCTTTAATCACAGCATACAGAAGGAAATTCTACATCACTTCTCCATGGATTTTTTTTAATCTAACACACTTCCCATCATAAGACACAATTTTCTGGTACTTTTCAGTGGATGTAACAAGTGTTTGCATCTTTTGAATCACAAGACATGGAAAATGGCCTCTGTACCTTTATCTTCTTCACTCAGAATTGAAGAACTGGATATTGGTTTCTCTATATTCTCTGCCCTTAGGGCACTAGGAATACATTTAAAATTTAAGCAACCCAAAGATCACAGTATTGATTGGCACATCAAATGCTCTGAGTAACTATGTGGAGATTCATGTTCATTTCGGAAAGATGTCAGTGGGCTTTTCTATTTTTGCATGTCTTGACAGTTATGTCTTTGAGTGATTTTGTTCTGATCAATCATTGAATGGAAAACTTGCATAGCAAAAGATGTAGTAACTTGCACAGTAAAAGATGAAGTGTATTCTTTCACATGGAAAGTTGATTTTCTGTCCAATGTTATGAGTGAATATATTCTACAAAGGCAACATATACATATATTTGTTTAAGTCGATTGTAAAAGATTATTGTTTCTTAAACTTAAAGTTCTTCTTCATAAGCCTCTATAAATCCAGCATCCATTGGGCCACTATACGTCATCTGAGGGTTCACAGCATCTAATGTGATCACTAGTTCATGCTGTTGATTCAATGTTAGGATTTAAATCTTTTATATCTAGTCGTGGAATCTTATTTTAACTAGTACACATGATATTATTGAAAGTAAATTGTAAATTCGTAGTTTAATTACAGTCTTTTCTTTGATAGGCCATGGGGATGATAAGGAAGTAAAGACAGGTATGGATGTGGGAATCTGTGGCAAACAAGTGCTCATTGGTTGCCTTACAAATACTTAGGAGATCATAGATATAAGGATATAAAGACCAAATATTGTTCACTCATTTTATTCTTTTAAATGAATGGCTAAATGGATTTAATTCCTTAGCACAAGGATAACATAGCCCTCATGATAAGACTCAAGGACCCTGGTTAGGAAAAGAAGATGTTCTGTTGCCAGCTAATCCCTCTGAAAAAACAAGAAGAAGCTAGTTACACTAGAATTGACAAGTAAAATAGTGAAGAAAATGTTCAAATAAAGCAATGCTATCAGAGACAAAGGTAACTCTTCCTCTATTCTGATGTGCCATGAGAACAAACCCCTAACGAGAAAGAGTGTAGACCTTGTGTGCTCTATCCCCATACCAACTTTACATTTCAATTGAGGTACCACCCAGCAGATGAAATGATTCATATCAGAGCTTCATCACATCTTCTTCAGAATTCTTCCACTGTGTTCCCATAGCTTGCATGAGTAGGCTCAGGATGTAAGATATGTGAGGACAAAAGTTAAGAAAAAAGTGAAGTATCACTAACAAACCCAACTGTACCATCTTTGATTTCCTTTTAAAATATATTTTACTTATTGTATTGAGAAGGGCACCTGTGTGTCATTGCACATGCAGAGGTAAGAGGACACCCTTTAGTTCTTTCCTTCTGTAGGAAGGCTTTGGGGATCAAACTCTGGAGTCAGATTTAGAGGCAAGCACCTTTACCTGTTAAGGAATCTCACTATGCCCTGTTTATCCATATTTTATTTTTCTTCATAATATTTAAATTCATAGGACATAATATATTTATTTACATACAACACAGATACGTACACACATAATCACTTCTAGCTTACTTCCATTGCTTTATTATGGTCATCTGAAAATATGTTTTATATGTACAACTTATTAGTTAATACTCATGAGGTTTTTTTGTTTGTTTATTTTTTTTAGTTGTTGAAAAAAAATTTCTGCCTCCTCCCCATTTCCCATTTCCCTCCCCCTCCTCCCACACATCGCCCCCTCCCCACACTCCCCTCCCCTCCCCTCTCCAGTCCAAAGA
>NC_022012.1:58266397-58284297 GCF_000317375.1 Microtus ochrogaster
AAGAACTTTAAGTCTTTGAAGAAAGAAATTGAAGAGGACACCAGAAAATGGAAGGATCTCCCTTGCTCCTGGATTGGGAAGATCAACATAGTAAAAATGGCAATTCTACCAAGTGCAATTTATAGATTCAATGCAATCCCCATTAAAATCCCATCGAGATTTCTCACAGATCTTGAGAGGACATTAACCAACTTTATATGGAAAAACAAAAAACCCAGGATAGCCAAAACAATCTTATACGATAAAGGAACTTCTGGAGGCATTACCATACCTGACTTCAAACTCTATTACAGAGCTTCAGTATTGAAAACAGCTTGGTATTGGCATAAAAACAGAGAAGTCGATCAATGGAATAGAGTAGAAGACCTGGATTTTAACCCACAAACCTATGAACACCTGATTTTTGATAAAGGAGCTAAAAGTATTCAATGGAAGAAAGAAAGCATCTTCAACAAATGGTGCTGGCAGAGATGGTTGTCAACCTGTAGAAGAATGAAAATAGATCCAAATCTATCACCATGCACAAAACTCAAGTCCAAATGGATTAAATACTCATGAGTTTTAAGTTAATAATCACATATTCATGTTTTGAAAACAGTTTATTTTGAACAAGGAATCTGATATTTTTAGCAAATACAATGACTTTGAAATTTGCTAGTCAACTGAACCTGGAGAGTCATGCCATTTACTTTAAATATGTAAAATTAACATGTAAAATATTAATATAATAATATATCAGTTTCATGTTAAGGTGACAATAATTTGGGTGTGATATTTAACAAAAAAAAAGCATAGCTGATAATCCTTTGGGATGGAAATAATATTGTTTTATCCTTAGAAAATAACCATCCTATTACAGCTTGATAGATTCAATTCAATGATCTTTGTGCTTCAACACTTGTACTTTATCTTCCCTATGAAGCCTTTGAGGATACCATTATGACTTCAATTTCATCACTAGTAGTCACCATTGCTCTTTTGGTGCATATCTGAATTCATGTATAACTCACCCCCACACACATATACACATGTGGAACAACAATACAGTACAGTGCCCAACTTCCACTTGATACTCAGTAAGTTTATTGAACGAGTTCATGACTTGAAGAGTATATTTGCTTATAGGAATATGACTATCCATCTGGGAATGGAATTTCAGATGGAACACAGCTTTTGGTAAGAAGATGATAGAGTTTGAATCCATTATTGTCTGAGTTGTGAGATTATTGCCTGGTTCTGGTCCTAAACTTCTTCTTAGCAGGTATGAAGAACTCAATTTTTATATTTTTATAGTGACCATCTATCCAAAGGAAAAGTAGACAGGTTTTTTTTTTCTTTATTTCATACTTTTTTCTTTCTTTTAAATTACTTTTATTTAAAAATGAAGCTTGATTCTTTGTGAAGGCAAAAGTCAATTGCACATCTTTCTTGATACCTGTTTTACTTTGATATGGAGCCTGGTAATTACCCACAGCCAGAATCCCTTTGGTAAGGCCTCTAGGAATTTTCTTAACACTGTTAGTCTCTCAGTTTTCTCTGCTAAAAAAACTTCACACTTCATTAGCTGAGTACTAACTTTAGCACATTTTTTTGACAAGTTTTTCTTATATCAATGGCATCTCAGGCCTTAGACACTGGAAATCTGTTTTGTAGGAATTTTTCATTTTTCCTTATTTCTTTGAAATTTTTCATTTTTATTAGTCAGAACCAGATTAATTGCCCAGAAGTTGTTTATTCTATGAATAAAAGAAAATAACAAAAAATAAAATCAAGATGCTACTATTTGGTTATTTGAGGATAGGATCTTAAAACAATGTAAGCCATTTTACTTAATAAAAAAAGTTAAGGAAATTTGAAAGAAAATGTCATTTTGTGTAAATATTAAGTACATAATACATATTTAGGTTTCATATGTCTAATATGATAGTTATCAACATACAAAGCTAACTAAGCTTTAATCTGTGACAAGCATAAAATTCATTCCAAAGGCTTGATATGTAAATAAGGATGTGATTTTTAATAATGATATTATTATCTTAATTGTTAAGATAATGATCATTCACATGGTAAAATAAATAAAATACATTTTCATAATAAATATTACTTAATATTTATTTAAGGCAGTATTTGATCATTTACTATTAAATATGTGCTTCTTGATATTTATTTTGAATGGCATTGAGTTAAAGCATTAAAAGCAATAAGCATCCATTTTCTGCTCTATTTAAAATGATACTCAGTCCCTACCAGTTAAGCATATTTTAGGTGGATTTAGCTTATAATTAATATTAGGGATATTTGTCTTATTTTCTCTTATATTAGGAGATGTTTTATTTTATTTCTTTTTTAGTTTTTGATTTTTTATTTGTAAATGTATTACATCCTGATCATAGTCTCTCCTTCCTCCTCTCCTCCTAATGTCCCTGACAACTCCTTTCTGCCCTCCCTCCCAATCCACTTCCTGTCTGTTTTTGTTCAGTAAAGGGAAGGTTTCCCGTGGATATCAACAAAATATTGTACATAAAATTACAGTTAGTCTAAGTACATACCTTGAGATTAAGTCTAGGCAAGGCAACTCAGTATAAGGACTAGGTTCCCTGAAGCAAGCCAAACAGTCAGAGACAGTCCCTGTTCTCACTGTTAGGTGTCGCACAAGAAGACCAAGCTACACAACTGTCATATATATGTAATAGGCTTCTTACTGCTGCTTTTGCATGAGTTTTTTTTTTTCCTGAAATATCACTAAACTTCAAATTTGTGGTTAAAATCACCATTTGGAAAAAAAGCCCTTTTCTCTAAATGTATAGACAGAATGATAAAATGTAATTAGTATGAAGAAAACATAGCAAAGGGCATATTTACATGAAAACTGTGTGTTACAGCTGCCAATCGTTTTTGATATTTTTGATACTTTTTAACAATCTATATACTTGTGTTTAGATCCATAATTTTCAAGTAATTGAGGTTGATGAATCTGCTTATACAGTTAAATCTTACAGAGAGAAATTATATACTAGGGTTCTACCCATTTGGGATCAAAGTTTATTTGAGTCATCAATGGAGCATTTACCAAAATGCTTGCTTAGAAGTTTGTGGCTTATTTACAAATACTGATCACTCCTGTGCTTGAAAGAGCTGTTACTTCATCTTCAACGAAGAAATCTTTGCCAGCTTTGAACATCTTTGAGCTTCTACTTTCAATTGAGGGAATGCTAGAGTCCCTAGTATTCCAAAAGGCAACTTAGTACTGCCATGAAACACACAAAGTATCAAACAGATGAAAGCTCCCAAATGTATATCAGTTTAAAGGGTATCTCTAGAATGTAATGAGTCTATGAGTCACAGGTAGGTTCTTACCTTACAGGGCCATATATGGTTGGTAACTCCTAGAATTAAACATAAAGAAATATTTGTTTTCAGTTCATTTCTTGTCTTTCTTCATTCCCAATAGAGGAAAGTACTTTTAAGCTCTCTGCTTTGTTGTCTTATTTATTTCTTTGGTTTATTCTGCTAGCCTTTCTGTGATTCATGCTGCCATTGTATTTTGAAAATGAATTCCTAAATTTGATCATTGTTTGCAATAATTTAAAATTCTATCTTTGGAGACTCTGTAGAAATCAATTGTCTTTTGTATAACAGCAAAGTATTCATTCCTCATCTTTGAGAATAGAAATCGATGATTTTCACAGTTCTAAATCTTTTTGGGGAATTTTTACACAAAAACCCAAAAAACTTCTAATTCCACAGATCAGAGGCAGGAAGTGAGAGTTTACACTGCTAACAATTTTCAACATGGTGTTATTGCTCTCCATTCACCATTCACATAGGAATTTTTGATGCACAGGCCTCTGTGTCTCTACCATGACAACCTGCTCGAAGAGATACAATGATTATTACCAGTACCTACTTAACTATGGCCATTGTATTACAATCAAGGTGTCTAAATTGAGACTTGATTAATCTTTGCCAGTTTTAACACTAAGTCTGCTAGTCTTTTGGTTCGTAAACCTCCGCAGTGTAGAGCTGGGGATTAGCTAAGGGTTGTTTTGTTATTAGCGTTGGTTTGTGTTTGTGTTTTATATAATTAGGAGTGTTAAATCGCTGGCTGCTGCAAAGGGTTGTTTCTCATTTCTATTTCCAATGCTTAATGTAACCTTGTTAATCTTGTTTGAAAATTGACAGAACATTACTTAAAATGTCAGGGATTTGTCACATTTACACCAACACAGAAGAACATTTAAAAATTCTAATAGCTCTCTTTTTATCCACTTTAAAAATTGTTGTTTTAGTTTTTGAGAATTTTGTATGAGAATTCTCTTTTTCTTTTCCTTGCAATTCCTGCCATGTGCACTGCTTCTTCAACCTTATGGCTGCCTTTTCTCTAATAATTATTGTTATACATATATGTAATAGTATATATGCAAACATCACACACATATATACATATATGTGTGCGTGATATATACATGCATATGCAAGTATATATGCATATATGTATCCTGATGAGTTTGTCTGGGGTTGGCATATGTTTTTACTACTTACCTCTTGATATTTATTAACCTTTCCTGTCAGGGGACTTGTCCCTGGAGTATAATTTTTCCTCAGTTATTAACTATTAATTTCTGATAGCTCTTCATTTATGGTTGGATCCTTGTGAGAATTCTCCTAACCATGTTGCCATTTCAACTAGTGTCATTATTGTTCAAGAGTTATTTAGGAAGCCATATTGTTTGTATTTCATGTATCCTGGTTTCCTTTCATATATTAAAGACACAATATAAAATCTTGTGGCAATGACTGGTCCTCAGGACCTTAAACTCTTTCTACCTCCTCTTCTGCTATATTACCTGAGCCTTAGGTATAGGGATTGTACTGTAGGTATTGGGGCAGGGCATCCCATGT
The DNA here is from genome assembly GCF_000317375.1 of Microtus ochrogaster. Classification (NCBI taxonomy): domain Eukaryota; kingdom Metazoa; phylum Chordata; class Mammalia; order Rodentia; family Cricetidae; genus Microtus; species Microtus ochrogaster. The sequence continues at coordinate 58,271,300 of NC_022012.1, forward strand.
TCAATTGTTCTCTGTTTATTTAATAGTTTTAGCTTTCTTTAGTGATCTCTATTGTCTATAAAAAGAATCTTCTTTGATGGTGGGTGAGATCTATACTTATATGTGGTTATAAGACTGAATATTTAGAATGAAATTTTTTGTGAGTTTATTATTAAGGGAACTAAGGGCAAGAACCTGGTGGCAGGAACTAAAGCAGAGAACAGGGAGTAATGATGCTGTTTCCTGGTCACTCCTCATGGTTTGCTCCACTTGCTCTCTTAAACCACACCGGACAAATTATCCATCCTTACACCACTCACAGTGGGCTGGATTCTCCCACATCAACCATCAATTAAGAAAATGTTTCACAACATATCCATAGTCCAATGAAGTGGAGGCAATTCCCCAATCCTCCCAAGTACTCTAATTTGTTTCCAGGCTAGAATTTCCATATCCTAGAAGGTAAGAAATTATTCAGAAGACAGATTTCAGTTAAAATATCACTTGATAGGAATTTATGGGATTCCAATTAAGCAGAAGACTTGAAACTGACAGGGATAGAACTGGTGCAACGTGAATAATGATGCCAGGTTATTAGATTTGATAGGATCTAATGATAGGGCTTTTGGCTATAAGTATGTACTGCTCCTTAAGAGAGAAAAATGAACCTGCTGGAGATTCAAGCATGACCATGGACATTGGTTTAGTTTCAATAGACTGAATGTTTTCGACCAGGAGTGATGCTATTCACACAACGAGTGCAGGAGACAGGATATTGAGCCAGAAGATGATTCTTGAACCTCAACATATAACTTTGTTTTCTACTTTGCAGATTTGGGATTTGCTTGGGAGTTGTCACCTCTTTCTTCCTTCCAATTTAATCTTTTTCTATTTGGAAGTGGAATGCTTATCCGGTGACTATTTTATAATTACTTTAGAAGTCAGATACAACTTGTCTTTTCACAGGAAGAAGGAAGTTTTGCTTCAAGATAAATCATTCCATTAATCATATCCATGCCTGATTTAGAAGATACTTATGTCATTATTGGGCATTCATGCTTATACTGGAGAAAGTGAAGTTATAGTGATAAAGCAAGTAATAAATGCACTTTGAATATATAAAGGAATTAATTTGGAGTACTGGGCTAGATGGTTCGAGACCAAATTTTATTCCCCTCTTCATACATTCATAAAATAAACCTCCATCCACAAGTATGACATTTAAAGGAGGAAACCAAGAAAAAGTAGCTCCTGTGAGATCTTGCCATGGCTCCATGCAATGGAATTAATGTCTTAATAGTAAAGACATGAGTGTTCTCTTTTTCTGTTTCCTGCCATGGGATAACACAGTGAAATCACATAGCTTGTGCCAAGAATAGGGTCCTAATCTTAATCTGTGTAATGGTACCTTGATCTTGAGCACCCATTCTCCAGATGATTAATTTGCACTATTTAGTTCATCCAGGCTATGGAAAGCTTGTTCTTTTGGCAAATGTTGGGAGGCTTTGAGGGCTGGTCAGATGTTGCAGCCTGTCATGGCTGAGCAGCTATTTTCCAAAGCTTAAAGACATGAGGACTCCCTCACCTCCAACAATACATTCTGCTCTCTACTTCCCATTATCTGGAGAATGTCACTGGATCCTGAGAACTGATCTTATCTGAAAGGTGTCTCTAAACCTGGATTCCTGATTTATCTCTAGGGTACCTTTGCCCCAGTCCTTCTAGAAGCCTCCCTCCAGCACATATAGTAACTAGAAGGTATGCTGTAGGAACCTGCTGTCATATATATGAAGCCTTGTAATGGGAGCATGCCTCTTAATGAGTATTAGGGTTTTCCCCCCAGGCCTCCCAATCCTATATATATCCCATACTCTGAAATAAAGTTGAGTTGATTCACAGAAGTAATATCCTGGAGGAGTGTCTCTGTCATGTTCAAATGCCATAGAAGAATCTCTGTCGCTGCTTTTGCCCCTTTATCCCTATGGACTGATGGCCAACTGACAACTGACCATAAAGACAAAAGGGAATCCCTGCAGGCAAAGATATCGCAATGTTGAAAAAAATTAAGTAAACAACATTAAAATTCTAAAGGGAGGACAGAGAAAAAAAGAGATCCAAATGTAATTAAGAAAAAATGATCTATCATCTAATAATCACCCACCAGAGCAGAGATAAGAGATGTACAGTTAAAGAAATTTGATTAAGGAAAAGTTTGCAACCACAAAAAGATTTAAGATGTTTTCCAAGAGATATACCCAAGCAACAATCTAAATAAGAAGATGAAATTTTCCAACTTATTGTATGGCAACAGGGATCATGTAGGAAGAAGATGGCTACACTTTTTTTTTCATTATCTGGTTTCACTCCTAGGCATAAAATGTTTCATGTTTGCTTTATAAATTTTCCATAGTATTCCTCAAAATTAATGTAGGTGGACCATTGAAATTCTTTCAATTACAATATGCCCTAACAATATTTTTTAACATGACTAACTGATATAAGGGTTATAACTTGTTACCACATAAAAATATTAATTAGTAAGATGAATATTAAAGCTATAACCTTGACTTTCTTAAAACTGTTCAGTCTAATGTTTACCATATTAATATAAGTACTAATACAGTACAATCTTGGAGCTGATATTAGAAAAATATGCTTTGGTATTTATTTTATATTGGGAAAAAGTTTATAATATGTGAGTCAATTTTGCAAACACACACACACACACACACACACACACATATATATATATATATATATATATATATATATATATACACACACACACACATTGGTAACAGTACATTCAAGTTACGCATTAACAGATTAAGAATATAAAATCTTAATGATCATTTATTTGGCTAACTCTCTAATTCAGTATGTGAAAGATTTGAGTGAGTTTGTGATCTTGAATGGTGTTTTGTAGAAGCTGGAGATCCATTGAAAGGAACCAACTATAAAATTAATAGAATAAGATTGATTTTCCAAAGGTTCTATCTGAAATCTTTTAAAAACAGTTTCTGAAGGGACAGTGAAAAAGATGAGCAGTTATGAAAATCTTTATACAGGTAATCAACAATTACAGTATTATCTACTTGGAGTAGTTATAATGATTAAGAGGAAATGATTAATAAATAAATTTTGGATCAAACACACAATATACAATGGCTGACTGAGGAATTAATATAAGAAGAATTGGGGAGTTAAAGATACCTCCTGGGATTTTAGGTTGAAATGATCTGCAAGAAACAAATACAATGAGGGATAGTTCAGGTAGCATAATGACTGCTACATTTGTAATCATGCTAAGTTTGAGATGCACGGTCGTTTTAGAAGCAGAAGTACAGAGAAGGGCTGCAATATCATGTCTACAATGGAAATTTGTTGGAGATATCTCTTTAATGGTCAGAACAGGTGCAAGGACAGGGGCTATGAGAACAAAAAGTGAGCATATAAAGCCCGCATAAGTTTATTTTATTTAGCTTCCATTACATTGCAGTTTGAAATTTTAAAGTGGATATAGGAAATGGAACACAGTGATTCATTGGTGCTGAAATATTTCCCTCTTTAAAAGCATCTGCCACTCAAGATGGTACCATGAAGTGTGAAAGGAAAGTTTCTCTGTAAAATTAAGGGGGTGGTGATTTTATTTCTTTATTCTAGAGAGCAATGACTTTAGAAGAGAATCTTTACATAAAATAACAAAAAACCATGTGAATTTATACATTTTCCTACATAACATATTGACTATATTAAGCATATATCCATTTAAATTAAAATTTCAATTTATGTCCTGCTGTGATTAAAATATCTTGAGAAGAGGTAGCTTACGGGGAAATGTTCAGGTATGCCACCATTGGCAAGGCAAGGTAGAAACTCGAAGCAGTTGACCATCTCCACATTCAAGAGCAGAGGGTAAATGGATGTATGCACCTGACCTTCTCATGCAACTTACGTTCCCCCTTACAGCACCTGGGACTCTAACTCAAGGGACAGTGCCATTCGTATGGGTGGATCTTCTCATATTAACTAGCATTATCAAAACAAGGTCCACCAGAAATTCTACAGGCCAAACTGATCTGTACAATCTCTCTTCTAGACCATCCTCCTGGGTGATTATAGACTGTACCTAGTTGGCAATTTAACTACCTATAGCAATTACATGTTGAGAAAAAAAGGCATTCAAAGAAGACCCACACATTGCTTCATCTCAAGTAGTTAAACTTCTCTTCATCCATAGGTAACATGCTAATGTACCTCTACTGCACTTTTATATTCTAGTAGAAAATATAAAAAATTCACTTCTACATTTTTATTTTACTTCTGAGCACTAAGAACAGGTAGAAATTCAGGTTGTGTTTTACATACTGTGATCTGTCATTTAACAACACTCTTGTCCTTATATACAGGGATTAACCCATGAGGTCCTAAGGGAATTGAAAATTCTGTTATTTGTGTTATCAGAGCTTTCAGGACTATGAAGTACAACATAGTTCATGTTTGTGGTGATGCTGGCATAAACAAACCCATGCTACCAGTCCTTTTACCAGAGTAAAGAACAACTGGTGGTGTGTTAAGTTTAAAAGTTATAATATACGAGCCGGGCGGTGGTGGCGCACGCCTTTAATCCCAGCAGTCGGGAGGCAGAGGCAGGCAGATCTCTGTGAGTTCGAGACCAACCTGGTCTACAGAGCTAGTTCCAGGATAGGCTCCAAAGCCACAGAGAAACCATGTCTCGAAAAACCAAAAAAAAAAAAAAAAGTTATAATATACGGTAGATAGACAGTACTTTTAAGTCTGTGTGCCTCTAATTGATTTATTAGCCAAAGGGGTCCCATAGGAATCCCCTAACAGCCCATTCTATTGTCAAGACTGTAGTTTTCTCTCTAAAAAGTGTCTTTCCCATGAGCTTAATCAGAATATTCTCAAATCCCTGATGAATTTTGGAGAAGGCAGAGCAGGCAAACTTGAACTTATTTTGTTTATAAGTCAGAATAAGTTTTCAGATGGAAACTGAGTCATTTGTAGGCCACCATACCTTTAAGGAGAGTAATGAAACCTAGACCAGCCTCCTCCATGTAGTTTCCTATTCTGGATAATGAAAAAGGAATTTCTCCCCCACATGTTCTCACCTTATATGACACCACAGGTCTCAAACAATGAGAAAAGTGAGTGTAACATTTGCATTTAAAATTGTGCGTCTCAGTTATTATAGTAATAAGTCATCAGCACAACCCTTGTTTTTCTGAGACAGAGTTTCTCTGTAGTTTTGGGGCCTATCCTTGAACTAGCTTTTGTAGACTAGACTGGCCTAGAACTCACAGAGATCCACCTGCCTCTGCCTCCCGACTGCTGGGATTAAAATCATGCACCACCACTACCGGGCATCAGCACAGCCTTTGATACCCACGTTTTTGTTATTTTTTTTAAAAAAAAAAAACTGTGCTCTGTAGTAATGAAAATTAATTTTGGAACATTTTTCTACCTTATTCTTTTAGAGAATACTTCTTAGATTGCTCTGGAGCAGTTGCTATTTCTCAAAGCTACATTTCCATTCTGTTGTGTGGCTCCTGAAAAGGGCATGGGTGAAGGATAGTGCTTCATGATATCATGGCAGAATTAACTAGGTACTTTCTGCTAGGAGCACGGATATAATGACATTCCAGTGATTAAAATAGTCTTCTTCAGTATATAAAGACCATCATGCAGACAGAAGAACAGCTGTTCAGCTTTGCTTGTATTAATTATATATTACAGTTTAGATTAGTACAAAATGCTTTTTTTGTCTTTGATGAAACTTTTTTTTGTTGAAATGACATGTTCTTGTCATGAATAGTGAATTGAGAGATATAAAGTACAAAGAAGTTATCAGAAGTATAGATTCCAATAATGACAATCAGACTGGTGTAACTCATGAATCTGCTACCATGAAAGTATTTAGATATTGGATTTCAAAGGAAAGAAATAAAAGCTAGATATAAACATCCTTTTCACTATGAAAAAAAAATCTTATAGCTTGTGAATTGATTCCTAAGGGTTATTGAGATTTTTCCACATGTACGTGAGACTCTCTCTGCCTTTCTTGTTTCTGCTTTCCTTCTTTGGTATTTGATATAGATGGAATGTGAAAAATGAAGAATGTTCAAGTATCTTCACCTGATAAGGACATTGTGTATAAATGTAAGAGATGTAAGTTTGTTTTACAAGATGCAGTTGATTTTATTAATAGGAAACCCTAATCTGCATTTTATGTTATATTTTACTTTCTATGATTAGATCAATATTTTAATGTTGTGATTATAGAGATCATATGTCTGAACGTTCACTTTAGAGTGGTGTACTTCTCATTTATATTATGTATATACTTTAATGGATTATAATTTAATAATCATAACTATTTAGATTTAGTTACTCCTCCAGTTTTCAACATCAAAATGTCTTAGAAAGGGAACAGAAAAGGAAATAGAAGCCTACCAGCACCCATCTCCCAAAATATGATAACCATAATACTCAGTTTTCAGTCATTTTCCATCACACACATACACTTCTACATACATACACACACAGATGCACTTACTTCAAAAATATTTACCTTTTATGATATTGAATCTGATCAGTATTGGATCAGTAAAATATTTGCCTTGGGTCACATATTTTAAAAGAAACTTTTACTTGCAGTCATAATTTGAATGTTTTCTGATCTCCATCACTCTTCCTTTAGCCAGTTTTACTTTATTAGGTAAGTGCCGTGGGATAATGGTCTGTACCCTGTCACTTGTATTTTAAATAAATGCTGATTGGCCAGTAGCCAGAAAGGTAGTATAGGTTGGACAACCAGGCAGAAAGAGAGGCAGAATTTTCAGTGTGCAGTTGTCATCCAGAAAAAAGAGGAAGCCAGACCCAGACAAGCAAGATGTAACTGCCTCACTGTACAAGGTACCAAGCCACGTGACTAACACAGACAAGAATTATGGGCTAATGTAAGCTATAAGAGTTAATAAGAAGCCTAAGCTAATAGGGCAATCAGTTTGTAATTAATGTAGACCTCTATGTGATTTCTTTGGGACTTAACAACTACAGCACCGGGTGGGACAGAAACCCCAATCAACAGGTAAGTGGTTTTAGAATTATTCCTTTAGATACAGATGAAACTGTATGGCCTGCAATATAAAACTATCACAGAACTTAGATCTTTAAAACTGGCTAGTCCTGGCAACTGTTGTTTATTAATATAGTTTGACATAAATCATCTTTTAAGTTATTAAAAAGCATTTGTGAATATCCCAGAGATTTAGCCCCTCCTCTATTCATGAGTATTGATGTTGTCTTCACATTTAACTGACACAAGATTTTATCTTATGTTAGTTTCTCAGTACTTTATTTGCTTTGTAATGGACACACTTTAAAGCATCTATGCTAGAATTCTAGAGTTTTCAACTGAATTCCTTAAAATGTGTTTCTGGTATATCTGTGAAAAATTGCTTTCATTTTTTTCAATCATAATTTTTACTATTTTTTCGATATGAATATTGATTTAATATACTATAGAGTATGTTTTCAGTAAATATTCTGAATATTTCTATATGTCTAAACATATGATCATCATAATTGCTGACAAACATAAGATATTTATAAAGATTAATAATAAATGTTATTATGGATGAAACATTCCTTTTGAAGTATTTTTATTGATATTACTCAAAGTTATTATTTTCAAATTTAAAACATTTTTTTAAAAATGTATTTTTAGATTTTTATGTGTCCTCTTTTAAAATTTCCAAAATCATTTTTAGAGCAATCTGCCATATTTCTGACTACCAAATTTATATCAAAACAGTCTTGTCATAGGAGTCAACCATAGAACTGACTTTGTGACACAAATATAAAATTATGACAAAACTCAGTGTTGATGAAAATGTAGAGATATAAGTAAGTTTTCACTATTTTAAGAACAGTTTACACCAAAATTTTAAAATAGTCTTTCCATATAAACCCAAGAATACTTGAAGAGTGAAATATAAGGATATAATAATGTTACTAGAAAATCTTTCTCTTTAATGCTTTTAGAATCAGAATGTTTTATAATTAAAAGGAACTATTTTCCTGAAAAAGAGTTAGTACGATTATTCCATATTTAAAATAGAGTGTGATGCAATTACTAGAATTAACTATGTGGAAGATTATCTTATGGACATGGAGTGCCTTTCTTAATATTGTTAAATGAGTTATAAATCCACTTATCTATTCCACCTTTCTAAACACCTTAGACAAGTATTCTGTCTTAATACTATCACCAGATTCTTCTATGCTTTTAACTAGTTAGAGGAAACTCGTTTCTTGTATGCAGTGATATTTCAATTGTATTTTAAGAAATAAAGCTTGCCTGAAGATCAGAGAGTAAAACACATCTTTAATCCCAGTAGCCACACTAGTTAGCTATAGAGGCCAGGTGCATGCCTTTAATCCCAGAACAAGGGAGGAATATAAGACAGAGGGAGACAGGTCTCAGCTCAGACTCCTTCTGAGATTCCTAGAGGCAGGACTGCCATTTCAGTCTGAGGTCAAGGTAAGAGCCAGTGGCTGGCTGCTTTGCTTTTCTGATCTTCAGGTGGAACCCAAAATCTGTCTCTGGTTTTGATTATTTGTGCTGCGCTCATAAGAGGACACAGTAATTGGGAAATATACTGGTAGTTTGACAACAATTGCTTTAGCGTCAATGAGAGGTAGTAGTTTAACAAAACTTATTTTAGTAGTCTAAGAAAACATATTACTATTTCGGTATTTGTTTTCTTTTTTGATTAAAGTGATTATTTGCTAGCAACTTTACTTTTAGGTTAGTTTATTGTGAGCACAGAAACTTCTGACCTCCTACTAATCTGAACTGATATCATTTTTATGGATTAGTGAAAATGCTAGCATCTTTCTTTTGTGATACTTAACCCTTGATTTAAACTCATTTTAAAATCTCTCCATGCCCCAATTTCACAAATGTTAAATACACCTTGTTTAACACTCCCTGGCCTTGTTGCTCTGGCTTCTCCTAGTTTCTCTTTTATCAAAAATATTCTCCTGTTTTAAAGTCTTTCCCTTGTTTTCCTTTGTTCTAAAATCAGAGGAAATTTGCTCATTAATTTACTTATGCATTTGTTCTTTCAACAAATGTTATTCATTATGTTCCAGGCATTGATTTCATGTTGTAATATAAATTTGAGTAAGTCATTCTGACTTAAATCATTCTAGAAGTTTAAGTTTGGAGATTGCGATAAAACATATATTGGCAGCCAATCTTATGAAGTAATTAACAATAAATAAGATTCTCATGAGTTGTATTAAATGCTCACAGATCCTAATGAAGTGTATACATTGATGAGTCCATACTGATTATCGAGAACAGGTTATGGGGAAGGCAAGGAATAGTCACAGTCTGCCATTACAAAACAATTTATGAATTCTAGCTGAAGTAAATACCTGAAACAATTATCTTAACAGGAATACTTGATCAGATATTTATAGACAATAAAGAAGTGAGTTTTAACTGAAGATGAAAGCATGAATAAGCAATAGAGAGTTCAAACACACAGAGAAAATGGTAACCAAGAAAGAGGAAAGAAAGCCCACAAAACCAATCTGAGGCCAAAGAGTACCATGAGTCCCAGGAGGTTAAAGAAGAAAGTGTTCTGACATTTCTGAGGGCCCCAGAGTATACAATAAGCTCATAAAGGGCAGGATAGAATTTTTTTTAAAAAATTTCAGGTGTGAGGAACTGGTGGACATAAGAAAGTGTTTACTATGTGAACAATTGTGTGGTAAGAATGGAAAAACAGAGATAAGTCTGCCTTACTTCCATAATCCTTTGAATATCCAGTATGTAGCTAGGGGTGATATTTCAGTTCCTTGCATTCATCCATTGGGTCATTTGGTTTTATACCAGGCTCATATTTTATACTCTGCTCATATAGGGATCAAAAGACCATAGGGGTGAACCTCAGTAGGACTGAGGCCTAGACCTTTGCAAAGCACTTGAAGAGAAAGCCACTGCTTTGCTTTGTAACTGTTTACTGCTGTTATATTTCTAAAAGTGAATAAATAAGGTGTACCTTGGGGCAAGCTCCTCCAAAAATGTTCTGATGTTTGCAGAGTGATTAGTGACAAGAACATCAGCTTCAGAAAAGAGCAAAGCCCTTTCTTGTCTTTTCTGCTCAGTCCCACCCCATCACCCTGTTCTTAAGAACTGAGATGCAACTCTAAAGGTGGAGAAAGGAGGCCAAAATCTCAGCTCCACAGTTATGCTGTCATGGAGCTCTTAAATTTCTCTTTCCAGTTCAGAATTCTATTCTGTCTCCAACTTATCTAACTGCCTGATCTGGTTCCATGCATGGATGTGTAATGGGAATCTTTCATATCATGTTCATGTTATGCTAAGGATGGAAGGAACAAGAAATAAAATGAGAAAAAAACAGCAAGACTGTATGAGAGGATATATATATACACACACACACACATATATATATACATACATACATACGAACACACACACACAAATAAATGTGCTGTTTGCAGAGTTTTTAATAATACATTAAGCCTTGTCCTCACTTCTATCTGCTCACATGTTGTTGTCCATTTTTTGAGACATTTCTCAAATGGAATCTGGCAACTGCATTATCAGGCTCAGTTCTGATTGGTGAAAACTAAAAGTAAAATTTCAGCCTTCAGTTCCTATAGCTTTTGTTTGTTCATCTTCTCTGGCTATGTGGGGTTCCAATTATAATGTAACTGTTTATTGATCAAAAGTTTGATAAGCAAAAATCATATTGCAGTATGATTTCAAAATGAATGCAAGATTTTATTTTTGGCTTTTAATTAGTATCCATATTGATCTATTCCTGTTATCTCCTATATAAATCTGAAAGTTTCCTGAAATACTGGTAAGAACTCAGTCATTGTCTAAGACCTTGATATTATAATTATTGTGACATAGATACAAATATCAATCTGATAAATACATTTGAATTAGACTGATGATGTCCATAGGTCCTAGATTAAAATACTGAAATACACTCACACACACACACTCACACACACACATACACACGATACATATTCACTAGCAAACCCTCTTATTTCTCAACCTTATCAAGTACTGTTTACATGATAGATTTATGACACATTCATAAGTCCTGTTAGCCCTTTTCCAAGTAGGTCAGGTTTTTCATCTGTCTAGTGGGGAAAAGCTAAGCAAAGGTCAGATACCAACACTTTCTCAAATCACTTTGTATTAAATGGGATGCTGAGACATTCTTGCCAAGGACACATCCCAAATCAATTAAATCATAATCTCTGGAAAAGTAAATCTGAATTAATTGAAACTTCCAGGATGATAACAGTGAATCAAACTAAGCACCGCTGCTTCGACCTAGTGTTTACATATTAGAAACATATAAGCAATTTAAACACTGACGCTAGACACAACTAGCAATTTTGTTTTAATTTTCTTGAAGTTAAGATAAGACATTCATATTATTAAAGCCTCCTAAAATATTACAATACTTAGACAGGACTAATAATATCTGCAAAGATGTTATTCACTCATGAATATGAGATGTGTTAAATTATTTAAAATAACACTTAGCCCTACCATAAATATCTTTCAGTAAATGTAAATAGGTCATCTTTTATTATTTTCATAGTTTTTTGCCAAAGAGGGTGGTTCAGTAATTGCAATTAATTTAACTTATGTGATATATATATTCCTTGTAATTTTTTCACACATCCATTTTCCAAATACTATAGTACTAACTCTAGAGATATATACCTAACTGATGTAACAGGTCCTTATCTACAAATAATGCAGTGTAATTCCATTTCTTTTTCTGCAATCTTAATGCCAAAGATTTGCATAGACATTAATCAGTGAAGTACTTTCCTTGAATAACACCTTTAGAAAATTTGTAGACTTGATGGAGGAAGGTCATTGGTTAATTAAATAAAGAAGCTGCTTGCCCTTATAGGTTAAAACAGGTGGGAGGAGTAAAGAGAACAGAATACTGGGAGGAAGAGGAAGTGAAGACAGACTCGACAGCTCTCCTCTCTGGGGCAGACGCCTCAGAGAGACATGATGCTCCTCTCTTGCGGGCAGAGGCAAGAGCTCTGCTCTCTGAGGCACACTCGATGAAGCTCCGACCCAGGATGGACATAGGTTAGAGTCTCCCTGGTAAGCCACCTTGTGGGCTACAGCAGATTATTAGAGATGGGCTAGTCCAGGTGTGAGAGTTAGCCTAGAAGAGGCTAGATAGAAATGGCCAAGCAGTGATTAAATGAATACAGTGTCCGTGTAATTATTTCGGGTAAAGCTAGACGGAGGCAGCCGGGGTGCTGGAGACGCAGCCCCGCTGCTCCTATTACTACAGATGGCACCCACGTGGACAACTGCTTCCACATAAAGCCTGAGACAGCTTGGGCAGTAATTCTAGAACAAAATGAAAGCATTGTGCCTGGTTTCTTGGTAGCAGCTATTTCTCGGTTCTGCTCTGCTTGCTAGAGGCAAGCCAGCGCTCTCATCTAAGAGAGTCTTCCTGACTCAGCTTTAGCTGCAAAACCCTGCAGCTCATTAAGAGGTCCTGCCACAAAACACTTAAACGATTTTGACGAAAAGCTGAACGCATGCTTTTCGGTTTTCAGGTAGCAGAAAAAAAGCTGCGCTGTTTAAAAATGCCGGCTTTCTGGGCTGTCCTGCCAGGGCAAACTCTGACTCTTTTACACAGGCAGTTCATGCGGTTTGCCAGCACAGGCTGCTGAAGCTCGCTTGCTGGCAGGGACATTGAAACACTGTAGACTTGTGGCACTGAATGCGGCTCTGGCCGGTACCTCAGCCATGAGGCTGGAAAGCTAAGGAATGGATTGGATCTAGCTGGCAAAACCATGCCTTTAGTCCTACTGAGATTGCTTGGTAAATTAAAGACTCATGTGGTCAGAAAAAGAGAGATATAGAGTAAAGAGAGATTCAAAGACAAAGAAAATTT
>NC_022012.1:58286229-58325671 GCF_000317375.1 Microtus ochrogaster
AATCTCCCTGGTAAGCCACCTTGTGGGCTACAGCAGATTATTAGAGATGGGCTAGTCCAGGTGCAAGAGTTAGCCTAGAAGAGGCTAGATAGAAATGGCCAAGCAGTGATTAAATGAATACAGTGTCCATGTAATTATTTCAGGTAAAGCTAGCCGGAGGCGGCTGGGGTGCTGGAGACGCAGCCCCGCCGCTCCTATTACTACATAGACTGAATAGCTTACTGTCAGCTTGTAATTGTTAAGAAAATATTCCAGGGTAATCAAGGTATCCCTCCAAAGGGAGTGGACTCCAAAAAGCCAGTTCATTCACTAGGGATAAATTCTAGTTCAAGTGCCAGTGGCCCCACAGACTGCCCAAGCCACAGAGCTGTCACCCACATTCAAGAGTGCCCAGTTCACTCCTAATGCAGGTTCTCCAGCTGTCGATCTAGTGTCATTAAGCTCCCACTAGCTTGAGTTCATCTTCTTCCATCAGGTTCTATGATGACAGTTATGGTGGTCATCAATCATTAAAGGGGAAAATCAGTTCAGGCAATCTCTTAGATTATTATCCGGGGTCATCTTTGTAGATTCTTGGGAGGTTCCCTAGCACCAAGTTTCTCAATAATCCCTTAATGGCTCCCTCCATTAAGTTATCTCTTTACTTGCTCTCCCTCTCTGTCCCTACTCCAAGTCAGCCATTCCATTCCTTCATGTTCTCCTCCCCTTCCCCTTCACCCCCACCCTATCATGCTTCCAATTTACTCAGGAGATCTTATTTATTTCCTATTGCCGGGGCATCCATATATGTCCCACTTAAGGTCCTACTTGCTACCTAGCTTCTTAGGGGTTGTGGAATATAGCCTAGTTATCCTTTTCTTTACATCTCTATCCACTTAAGAGTGAGTCCATACCATGTTTGTCTTTCTGGTTCTGGATTATCTCACTCAGTATGTTTTTTTTTTTTAGTTCCATCCATATGCCTGCAAATTTCAAGATATCATTGTTTTCTTACTGCTAAGTTATACTCCATTGTGTAGATGTACCACATTTTCTTTAATCACTCTCTGGTTGAGGGACCTCATTATGGGGCAGGGAGCTGGGAGAGCTCTTGGTCCTGTCTCAACTTGATATGCCAGAATTTGTTGAATCCCTTGGGAGGCCTTTTCCTTTCAGAACAGAGGATAGAGGTTTGGTGGGGTGAAGGTAAGGGGGTAACAGGAAGAAGGGAGTGCTGCAAGGAGTCGGCCTTGTTTGTATAAGCTGCCCAGCTAGCTTATACCCAAAATAACCATGCAGAAACTGTGTTAATTAAAACTCTGCTTGGCTCATTAGCTCTAACTTCTTATTGACTAACTTTTACATCTCAGCTTAACCCATTTATATTAATCTGTGTATCACCACATGGTAGTGGTTTACTGGGAAAGATTTAGCATGTCTGTCTCTGGAGGATTCATGGGGTATCTCTCTGACTCTGCTTTCTTCCTCCCAGAATTCAGTTCTGTCTTCTCTGCCTACCTAAGTTCTGCCCTATAAGGCCAAGGCAGTTTCTTTATTCATTACCCAATACAAGCAACACACAGAGGGAACTCCCACATCAGGGGAGTGAAGTGGAGCTGTGATTGGTATGTAAAATGAAAAACAAAATTTTTGAATAAAAAATTAAAATTAAATAAAAAGAAAATATTTCAATGTTATACTACCATGAAAAGTTGTAAGAATATAATCTACTTCTTATGTTTTAGTAACATATGCACTTGTCTAACAACATACAGCACAATAAATAGTTTAAGAGACATCTGAGACTTATTCATATAATTAAATAAGAACAAAGCCTGAGAAATGATTTTAACTAATAACATATGTATTATCATTCATATATTTAGAAGTTACATTTTTATATAATATGAAAATATCATAAAATAAATATTGAGTAAGCCAATCATTGTTGCTAAATATTTGATAGCAGTTATTAATAGGAATTATTGGTACTACTTGAAATATATGTCCTGAATGAAATTTGTAATCATATTTTCACTATCAAAATTTTCTGTTACCTCTTATCTGAACAGTTAAAATATCCTACTGGTCTCCTGGATCCTTTTATTTCCTTATACACAGCATTCATCACAACCCAGTATAAGGCATACTTCAGTAGCACAAATAAGGTCATATATTTTTGTTCTTTAATGATCTTTCAATGATTTCCTATCTAATGAAAAGAAATATTCATTATAGTTAAAGTAAATAGAAAGCATTATTTATAAAGAGTTATTGTTAGTAAAAGATGTAGTATGTTACATATAAGTACTATTATTTTGAAACTTGTTTTATGTCTTAAATTATATCAAAATTAAAAAAAAAACACAAAACATGTACCCTGAGCAAATTTTGTCTCCTGTGCTACAAAGAGTATCAATTATGGAAAGCAATATGTGGACTTAATGTTAACCAGAGAGCAAAAGGGATGAGACAAGAAAGTATGAAATAAGAATGTGGAAAGGCCAACAGAAATCTAAATGTAGCTACAGTAAAGATTTGAACAGAACTGAAGATCAGAAGAAAGAATGATCATACATGCTTAGTGGGCAGCGGCTTCAGGACAGGGTGAGATTATTAGATGACACTCATCATTTTGGTACCCTGTTCTTTCCAGCAGCTCAGTGTCTCCTCTTCTCCCATCATCATTGTCAATTGGGGGAGAACAAAGCATGAAATGCTAAAGTTCACATAAATAGGTAATTTGAGTCCATATAAATGATAGGACTATAAAAACTACTGGGAAACTGAGAAAGTGGGCCTTATTTAAAGTACTAAAATTTCAAGTTTGTGTAAACATTGAGTGTTATCCAAACAACACAAGCTTACCCCCAGATTCTGCAAAGGTGTACTGGCTTGCGACAAGGATTGAAGCATACAATTTGACTACCATCATAAATCTCAAATTAAATGATGACACAATAAGAGCTTAATATGTTTGTTTCCCTGCTTTGTTATTTACAGTCTGGAAAATAATTTTGGAAGATGCAACATATAACATATTTAGACCATAAGTCCATTTTCCGTGTTGGTGTAACCAGAGGCAATGTGGATGGATGTTCATTATCCCTGATGCCATTGTAAACCATGTTGATGTCCATAATCCATGCTGGGACCACGTTGACATCTGTGGTTCCTGCTGCTGCTGGCTACTGTGGACAAAGAAGCACCTGTTGCAGTGGTATTGATGACTCCAGACTCATAAGTGACAATGAAAACCATCTAAGGCTTTTAAACCCCACCCAAACCAAAGAAAAAGAGTCTAGCTAGACAGGAAGCCCTTGAGGAGAGCTCTTTAAAAATTATAATAAAGTTGCTGACATTTAGCTCTTCACAGCTGTTGGATTCTGGAAGGGGGAAAGGAAAGGACTCAGTTGTGCTCAAGAGGATGTTGGTAGTGTGACTATACACCAATGAAAATATGGGCAATACAAATTGTACTTGACATATTTGGGGAGCGAGGCAGGGGTGGGAGGATGGACATCAGAGGAATGAGAAGTGAGTGTGATCAGGATGCATTATATAAAAATCCCAAATAATCAATAAAAATAATGTTAGAATTTCACAGAAAGGAGGACTATAAGAACATGTACAAAGATGCTTTTTGTTTTAATGGTATCATTTTTCTCTTTGAGAATATCATGAAATATACTCCTCCACAGGTGAATTCTTTAACAACAGCGGTCAATTTCACTACAAAGAATAATGCATATGAAAGCTAACCTCCGTTTAAAAGTTATGACTTCATAAACAAAAAAATGACCTTTCAAAATTCTCTATTCCATCAAAATCAATTTTTTTAGCCTACATTCATTAAGTGAAATATAGGAAACTATGAAAATACAAGGAATGACTGTATTAGTTTTAATATAAAGATATCATTTATAAAGTCAGATGGAAAAATAATAAAATAATAAGATATTTGAGACTTGGAACAAAGATAAATGAGTTTTACAATTATGACATGAATCAGGCACTCCACATATTATGCTAACCCTAGTGCTCAAGGTGACTGGGTAATTTGAAATAAATTATTTCTACAGAAATCTTCTGACACTTAATAAAGCAGAGATTTGCAACTACTAAAGAATTTCAGATTACAGCAAAAAGTATAGCAAGTGTTTCAGAAGCATTTTAATCATAATAATATACACTATACTACCAAGTATGGGAGCTACAACAATAGAACTGAAACCAATTTTGCTCAATCATAGCATCCTTAACTTGCTCCTAAGTGTTATATCTTCTGACCCATGTTCACATCTACATGCATATCTGATTACTCTCATCCTGTTCATTCTATCAATGTGATTTTGCTGTTCTATTATTTAGTGTAAAGTGTATACTTTAGACAGCCTTTAAAGACTCCTTTTCCCTCTATCAGAATTTATCAAATGCTTTTTCCTCAGATATTGTAATTATTGATTGTTTTTTGTTACTCAGATTATTTCTGAGGCATTCCCAACTCAGAGATGGCTCTTCAGAACAGCTAGAATTAGTAACAATAACTATAACTTTATTTTAATTATCTGCACTGGTTATTAGCTATGTTATCTAAAATTTGGTGTGTATGTTTGTGTGTATGTGTGTGTTTTTGTTTTTTTAATTTTAATTTATGTATAAACTATGGTCCCTGAAAAAGGTGTGTCAGTGTCCTAATAGTAAAATATTGTTGATGCAGGCAGGCCTAGAGAGACAGCTTAGTGTTTAAGATAACTCATTCCTTTTGGAGTTTACATGTGTGTGTTAGCATATATCATATACATGATATATATAGGATAGTATACATAAAATATGTACAGTATGTATATTTTGTGTTGTATGTTAGTATCTATACTAATTGTATATATACAAATTTTAAACTACAAAAAATGATAACAAGTATTTATAAAAGTAATAACATTATTCATAGGTATTTCTAAAGAAATGCATTAATTAAAAAAACATTCAATCATATTCAAAAGTATAAGCAATTTTGAAGCATAAAGTTTTAATGTATAGTAATAAATTTGGGAAACATTTATAAATTTTTGTATCAAAAGTCTTAAAGTAAACAACGTAGGTCAGTTCATATAAAATTTTAATTTCTTTATGTCAAAAATGATCAAACATGGGTCACCTGTTATTTTGTGTGCATAGACTGACTAGTTCTATACTTGAATAACAATGAAATTTAAAACTCCCCAGCTAACAAACAAAAGCAAATAAAATTAAAGATTGAATACATTTAGGTGTTGACTCTATGACAAACCAAACAGAAAGCTTGGATTGGGTGAGAGATTCCATATTTGCTTCATCAACACCATGACTTTATTACTTTTCTCACCACTATGACTAAATACCTGAGAGAAATCCATTAAGGGAGGAGCTATTTATTATGGCCCAGGAGTTCCAGTTAGCCCTGGTTGCTTGGTCCCCCCCACTTAAACAGAACATCACTGAGGCAGAAGGATACGACAGATGCTATTTCCAAATGGACATAGACGAAGCAGAGGAGGAAATAGTGGAAGAGGCCATAAATAGATTTAGTTCCAATGGACATTTAATTGCAAAAGCCTATCATAATATAAATGAGCAATTATCTGAACTATGTTTTCAAATAAGGTATTTGTAACTAAATAGTAGTTTTGAGTCTGGCAATTGATATTAGGAATTTTAATGATGAGAGAAGGAATACTGTATTTCTCCTCATTTACTACTGAATTTTCCAGAAATTTTATACAAAAAAATCAAGATTTTA
Organism: Microtus ochrogaster; assembly: GCF_000317375.1. Taxonomy (NCBI): domain Eukaryota; kingdom Metazoa; phylum Chordata; class Mammalia; order Rodentia; family Cricetidae; genus Microtus; species Microtus ochrogaster. The sequence goes on from NC_022012.1 coordinate 58,291,988, forward strand.
TAGTCATAATATTTTTAAAAAGAAATGTCTGTACCTGTGCAGCCAATTATACTTTTTATCACACAAAGATAATTTTCACCGATCTGTATTGATCACTTATCTTTCTATTCTCAGGAATCATATGTTGTAGCTTGCTATGTATTGTTTCAATTATTTTTCTTCTATTTCTTTTCACGCTTGTTTATATTTTAGTTTCTTCATGGATACAGTCTATGCACATATTAATGTAATAAAGTCAGGTGATGATGTAGCAACCTGTAGATGGTAAGCATATATGTATTTATTTCAAGAATAAAATGTTGCTGGAAGTACTGCTTATCAGTACAGCATCCCTTCTTTCAACTCAAAATGGAAACTATGACATAATTGATGTAACCTCATATCTTTCTTCAGACAAATTCAATTTAAACTTCCTTTTAAAATGTGTAAGCTAGCTCGCACGATTCTTTCCTACGGATAGTTTACAATCAATGAAAGAAAAAAAAATTTGAAATGTGTCTGTGTATGACAGATGGAAAGTATCTGGAGACCGAAAACTATGGTTGTCACTTATACTTCTAATTTATTTAGTTTTCCCAAGATAGAAGTTATTTGAAAATTTTGTACAGTGTAACTTGATCACTTTTATCCATTTCCCTAACCCCTCCCAGACCCACCTCTTCTTCCCAAACAATTCAGCCTCCTCTTTCTCTTCCTCCTTGTTCTCTTAAATCAAGCTCAGACTGTGCTTCCCACATACCTTAGATATGGTAGCTTTACACTAGAGTGTAGTCACCTTACCATGGTCCCGCCCTTAAAACAATTCTCCTTCTCACAACAGTTAATAGCTCTTATCTATGGATGGTTTTTTGTGCACACCTCGCTTCTTAAAGCTGGTATTTTGTCTGGCTTCAGCTAGAGCAAGTCTTGTATGTGCTGGACAGGACATAGATACTAGGTAAACTCACTACTATTCTCCTAAATAGATGTAATATAAAGTTGTTTCCTGAGTACTTTTTGTTATACTCTTAGGCTAGTGCATCTCTCAGTACTCATGAGAGAAACTTTTTGTAGTAGCTGACAATTAACCCAGACCCACAACTAGCTAAGATGCAGATTGCGGAGTGCTCAGCCCCAAATGGGAAGTACAACTTACACCATCTCATCAATGACTCAGTGATAAATGAGTAAGAGGGTATAGAAAAATCATAAAATCAAAATAAATGGATGGTTATGAACAAATAATATTTACTGGACACATCAGAGCAGTCTCACACACATGAAAAAATTGATACTTTATGTTTATATTTTGAAATAATGCAAGAACATAGTTATTTTATAAAGCACTTTGATGCTGAAAACTATGTTGCTATGACTAAGTTCTGAGAAATTGTACTTTATTGATTAAAACATTTGGAGAAATGTGTGTGATACAAATAAGAAGTACACAGCTTCAGTGTTAGGGTACCGACTTACAATCTCTATCATCACACCATGTAAAAATTCCAATTGAACAGAGAAAATAAACCATTACCAAGTTGCAGAGCAGGTTTCCCTATTCATAAAGCCACCTTCAACTTGCAAAGTAAATTTCAAAACTGCACTTATTACGTTGACATTCAACGCCTTCACAAATAGGAGGTTTGAAAATTCTTTATGTTTCACTTTCTATCAAAGTCAGAGTCCAAAATAGCGAAACAGGAATAAGATAACTGAGTAGCTCATGTCTACTCATGAGTGTCTGTTTCCATTGGAATGAATTCACAGACTGCAGCAAAAGCTTCTTTGCCTGAAAAATGTTGCTTATATATAGGTTTTTTTATTTTTTGTTCCTTTCCTTTGACAGTGAGATTTTTACAAAAAGTCCCAAGTATTGTCAGAATGGCAGATTTATGGGTTTCATGGGATTGGTTACACTGTCTCTATATATACTTGTAAGTAGCTCTTGAACACTCATGTCTTGATAAAGTTCTTTTTATAACAACATGACATTTCAATTCTAAAGGCACTGTCATAAAATAGCACCTTCTATTAATATAATATTTTAACTTATATTTGGCAGAAACTCAGATGAACACCTATCATTCCATTTGAAGGTTGGTATTAATGTACTGAAAAATCCTATTTGGGTCCCTTGTGTGTGATTGTATCTCTGCTTCCAGCAGAATGTACCCAGTTATCTCTCACATGATTCACAAAGTACCTCCCTTTGGCCAATCATTCCTCAGGAGAGCCATACAGCTGAACGGAAAGGCAGCCTTGAGAAATGACAACTACCCCAGGGTCACCTAAAATGTATTCTCTAAAAGAATAAAGGATGAAAAAGCTCAAAAGTAATATTCAGTACCATGGGAATGAAACAAAGAAGAAAGTGGACTTTTTAATTTAAATAATCTAAATTATAAGTAAGAAAGCCTACCCTGATAGCTTTCTGTTACTATAGTAACTAGCAGATGCACAGTTTTAAGGCATCAGTTACACTCACTGGGACCACTGCTTGGGACCTGTGGTGTCATATAGTGGGAACATGTGACTGAGTAGGGCCTTTCTCCTATTAATCAGGGTAGAAAAGGATAGAGAGTCGAGACAGGGCCTCATTTTCCTATTAAATTATCAGAAGACCTCCCCCCCCCTTTGCAGGCCTCAGCTTCTAAAAATTCCATCAATTCCCAATGTACAAATCTAGAGACTAAGTGATTAACAAATGGACTCCTTTCTTCAGTTCCCAGACCACATTGAGGCTGAGTTTGACACTACTGGTATAGTAATGCAGCAATCTGATTTATTCAGACCATGATGGAATGCAAACTGAGACTCTACTGTAGATATTATGATTTTGGGCAAATTAATTGATGCTAATATAATATATTCACATATATAGCGATATTACTGTCTATTTTGTATATTGTGGTTAGTATTTGATAAAAGGGCTTCAAAAAGGAGTCATTCACATAGTAAATAGTAAATAATTTCTATCTCTTATTATTTACTCATTATAAGAGTCTTTGTTCTGGCAGATATAGTATCATTTATATTCTGCAGACTGTTAAATCTTTATTCATAAACACATTTTAAAACACCAATTACTTCAGGTGTGTAGAAGAAAAGAGAGTAGTTTTGTTGTGTTTCTTTTTCTTCTAATTTCCTTTATTTGCATTTTCTCTCATCAGTTTTCAAAAACATACTGTTATACTAGCTTAATTTTAGAACAATACATTTCAAATATCTACAAATTGATATTTTATGGGCTCCTTATTCTTTGGAATATGTTTTTATAATATAAACAGCAAGAATATCAACTAATCACATATTAAGAATGGCAGAAAAACATCAACTTTTAACTAGTAAATTATAATAAAAAAATAAATAGTTATACAACAACCAGTAAGAGGGAATATGATTACTATCACCTGTTATTAAGAAATAGAACATTAGTTTGAAAGAATGACAATATGGTATTTATTACCACTTCTGTACTAAGTACTGAGGCATGCCTAACAAATACTCTTTTTAAAATATAGTTTCATAAAATAATCCTACTTTTTGTTAAGTAAAATAAGAAATATTAAAACTGTCTATTTAAGCTAAGCATAAGAGAAAAACAGGTAAGCTAACTAAAGATCTTCACCATTTCCTTCTCCCCTCCAAATCCAATCTCTCACTCCTATCTTCAGTGACACAGAACACCAACCACAGCCTTCCCTTCCCACTGCCCACATCTTCGGTAGATCTAACAGTCCATCCCATTTTAACCTCTCTCACCTCCATTAGTCCCCAACTCAAGCAGGTGCCCCCTGCTAATCCAGAGGTCATACTTCCAAAAACCCTGCTGGGCTCCCTACAGATCTTCTCTCTGTTTTTCCATATCCAATCACCCAGAGCTCTGCAGTAGAACTCCCATGGCAACCTTCCCTGTTAACATACTCCCATCTCCTGTGGGTATCACAGATCTTCCCATTTTAACCTTCCTCTCTCCACTCCATGTTTTGTCCCAAACCCAAAGTGGCAGGCACCCATTGTGAACCTAAAGACTGCTCCTCCCAGTGCAATAAGCAGGATGAAGCCTGAGCCATACCTCTCCTATCCTTCCTGAGATCAAATTGCAGTCTCACCCTCAACTGTGTAACAAGAAAGCCACTGTGACCTTTCCTTTGTTCTTTGACTACATGCCAATGGATCACAAGATCCATCTTCAATTTCATCTAAAAAACACTCCTAAACATCAAGAGTAGAAATTACCTTAGAGTAAAGGATTGGAAATAGATGTTCTAAGGAAATGGACCTAAGAGGCAATATGGTGTAGCCATTTTTATATCACATAAAATGGACTTAAAACAAAAACTAATAAAAGGAGATAGAAAAGAACATATGCTCTAACCAAAGAATAATTTGCAAAGCTGACATTTCAGTTTTAATATCTATGCCACCAATATAAGGACACCTAAGATTGCAACAGAAATATTTTGACAGCTTAAATCATATATTAACTCTCATACACTGATAAGGGGAGTCTTCAGCATTTCACTCTCTCTAATGGTCAGGTCATCCACAATAAAAACTAAATAGAGATATATTGGAGCTAACATATGTTCTAAATCAAATGGACCTAAAAGATATTTACAGAACATTTCACACAAGTATAAAGAATATACCCTTTTCTCTGCATGTCATAAAACTTTATTCATCTATCCAAATGTCTGCATGTAGAAGAATGGAGATAGATATATTTCTATCACCTGTACAAAAAAATCAAGTCTAAGTGAATCAAAGAGTTCAATAGATAACCAGACACATTGAAGTAGATAGAGGAGAACAAGGGGAAGAACCTTGAACACATTGGTCGAAAAGAGGACTTTGAACACTGATAGCACAGGCACTAAGACCAACAATTAATAATTGAGACCTCATGAAACTAAAATGCCTCTGTAAGATAAACAGCACTGTGATTCAAACAAAGTGGCAACCTACATAATGGGAAATTATTTTTCTCAACTCTACACTTTGTAGAGGATTAATATCCAAAATACAAAAAAAACCTCAAGAACCTAGATATAAAAAACTCAAATTACCCAGTAAAAAATGGGGTCCAGATGTAAACAAAGAATTCTCAATAGAGGAAACTCAACTGTCTGAGAAACAAAAAAAAAATGTTCAAGATGCTTAGTCTTTGGGGAAATGCAAATCAGAACTATTTCAAGATTTTATCTCAGTCCTGTCAGAATGGCTAAGACCAATAACACAAGTGGCAGAATAACACAAGACCACTCGATAGCTCCGAGATCTAAGGTAAAACCAAACACTACTGGTCCCAAATAATGTATCAATAAAAAGACTGCCAATAATATTATGCTATACTTATAGATTAGTACTTTATCTAGTCATCATCAGAGATGATTTCTCTACTACCAGATGGGACCAGATAAAGAGACCCACAGTCAAACATTAGGCAAAGTGAGAGTCTAAATGGCAGGTCTCTGTCAAATTCCACTCCTCAGAGCTCAGAGAATTCTCAAGAAAAAGGAAGAAAAAAGTGTAAGATCCAGAAAGGATGAAGGCTATCAAGAGCACAAGGCCTGAATCAACTAAGAGATGTACATATGAGCTCACAGAGACTGAAGTGTAACAACGAACAGGCCAGGCCTGCTTGTTTGTTGGGGTTTTTGTCCCACCTGGTACCCCAACAACAGGTCTCCATAAATTATAAGCTGATTGGCCCATTAGCTCTAGCCTCTCACTCGCTAATTCTCACATCTTGATTAACCCATTTTTTTTTTATCTATGTTAGCCATGTGGCTCAGTACCTTTTTTCAGTGGGGCAGATCACATCCTGCTGCTTTGGTGGCCTGGGCAGGAGTGGGAGGAATCAACTTCCTCCTTCCCAGAATTCTCCTGTTCTCATTACCTCATTTTTATTTCCTGTCTGGTTTTCTCACCTATACTTTCTGCCTGGCCAATCAGTGTTTATTTGTAACATGATTGACAGAATACAGACAATTCTCCCATACCACTGAAGCAACAAGCACAGGGCCTACATGGGTCTGCATTAGGTCTTCTCCATACATATAGCTATTAGCTTAGTTTTCTTATAGGACTCATGACCTTGAGAATAAGTGAGTTTATGACTCTTGTGCCTGCTCTTGAGACTCTTTTCCCCCTGCTAGGTTGTTGTATCCAGCTTTGATGTGTCTTATTTTTTGCCTCATCTGATTATATTTTATTTTGTTATGCTTGTCTATGATGTCTTAGAAGCCTTTTCTAATGGGAGACAGAAAGGAAGTAGATCTGGAGAGGAGGCAGAAAGGAACTGGGAAAAGTAGGAGGAGAGGTAACTATAATCAGGATATATTGTATAGGAAACAATCTATTTTCAATAAAAGAAAAAAATTTAAAAGTACATATTTGTAGACGCATACAGAGGATAGAGGACATATGATGGATAAAATACAGATCTGGTATGGAGGAAGTGGAGAGAAAGAGACCAAAGACCCTACACACCAAGTACTTCCATTTTATGAGACCACTAGCTTTTTTTATTCCAGTCTTATATAAAAACAGTAAAGCAACAGGAATATTAATTTCTTATATGTAATTATGAAAATACACTATTTTCAAGAGTACTGACTCTATGAAACATATTGACATTTCTGTCTATAATGCATCACAATAAGACATTCTTTATCTAAAAAGAACTACCATTTCCTCCCTTGGTCTCCAGAAGCATCTCTTCCCTGCTGACTTTTTTTTTTCTGATAGACTGAGGTTCTAAGCCACAGAACTTAATATTAAGGGCTTCAACACGAGGTCAAAGGCACAGTAAATTTTAATGTTTATGCGGTGCATACATGGAACCGGAGAATATTCCCCCACAGATAGGCTGCTCCTAAGTGAATCCCCAAATTAAACAGAAGAGACACCAGAAAATACAGAAGAGAAAACTGACACTCAGAACTCAAGAAACATGGAAAAAGCAAGACGACTCAACTTTTCCAGAATTTCCCAATTCTTCAATTACTGAACTCAGTGATGCCGGACTGCATAAAATACTGGATGAAAATTTCAAAATTTACTAGCAAAATGACAACCTTTCTCAATTCCAACCAATGGATAAATTTAATACAAAACTTGGAGACAAAAGTCAGAAACACAGATGTCAGAAGAAAAATAAGATGAGAAAATTTATAAAATTGGAAAAAAATCAGTAGAAGGAAAAAAAAAAGAATTGAAACTTTGTAGTAGTAAACCAAATGGAAACATTAGACATTAAAGCTCAAAGGATTAAATTTTAACAAAGCACAGATAGACAAGCTTGAGCCATTAATGTGTCGAGAAAACAATTCAAATTGATTAAAGACCTGAGCTAACAACATAAAATGTTGAAATCGTTAAAAGAAAAATGTAAAACAAGATACAGCAAGAAGGACAGGGAGATGGTTCAGAGGCTAAAACCCTTGGACCTCAATCGTGAGGATGGGAGTCTAGATCCCCAGGGCCCAGGGAAACACTGAGGAGGAGGCACTGGTGTGACTCCAGTTATCAAGTTGGCAAGCTACACTAGCCAAACTCTTAAACTTTGGATACAAGTGAGAGATCATACTTCAGTGTTGACAGTGAAGAATGGCCAAGGGATTCTCCACATCTGGCTTCTGTAGGCATGCATGATCTCAGAGCTACTTTGCTGCTGCTGTGATTAAGCACTATGACCAGAAGTGACTTACATGCAGTCAAAGGCTACTCATTTGTTTCTGGCTGCCCAGACCTGAAATAACCACACAGAAACACTACTTGGCCTATTAGCTTATGCATATTTCTATATATATCGTAAATCAACCCATCTCTATTAATCTGTGCATCACCATGAGGTAGTGGCCTACCAGCAAGGTTCCAGCCAGCTCCCACAGGTGTCTTTCTCCTTGGGCGACTACATGGGTTATACTTGACTTTGTCTTCTTTCTTCCTTTATTTGCTTTGAACTTCTGCCTTGCCCTGTTCTGCACTGCAGGAGGCCTGAAGCAGATTCTTTATTAACCAATGGTATTCACAGCATGCAGAGGGGAATTCCACATTACTTATAGAAGAAAAAGTTTACTTTGATTTATCATTTCCAAGGGACAAGATTTTATCACGGTGACAAAATGTGGGACCAAGCAGGAATAGTGGCTGGAACAAGAAGCCAAGAACTCACACCCTCAAACATAAGCATGAAGCAAATGAGTGATCTGTACATGGTACATGTTTTTAAACTCTCTCTCCAAGCCTGTCTTTAATAACATGCATATTTCCTCATTACCACACTTCCTAAACCTCCATAGATAGTACCTGCAACTGAAGACCAGGGTTTAAATATCTGAGTACACGAGGACGTTCTCATCCAAATCATTAGACACATGCATATGCATCCCTGCACACACAAGAGGCAACATCCATGTGAACATGCCTATGACACTTGAGAGTACACCACACATACAAAGATGAAAATGAAAAAAAGAGACAGAGAGGAAGGCAAAAAATTTCTGTAAAAAAAAAAACTGAGAGTTTAGGGAATAATTCCAAGAACTGGTAAATTTAATTATTTAAATTTAGTAAGTTTCTACAAAGCAAAAGATACAGCAATGTTATAGAGGATAAAAAACATTGCTAACATACTTTAGATAAGATATTGATAGCTTAAATATATAAGTAACTGAACAATTAAACAATAGCATCTTGTAGTCAACAATAGTCAGTGCTTTCAAAAAGTATAAATGAATAGCAAACACTGGGGACAGTGATCAATACTTTTAGCCATCAAGAAATGAAATTAAAGCTGTTTTGAGAGTCCATCCCACCTCAGTAGGAATATTTATCACCAAGCAACCCAGTAAAGACAAATATCAGTGGGAAGTGGGAAAAACTTATTCAATGCTTTTGAGAATATATTATGGAAGTCCCCTGCCAAAGCAAAAAGAGAGCTAGCATATCACATCACAATCCTGCTCTGGGTTGCATAGCAAAGGAATGTAACTGTAGCTATCACAGAAATACTTCATTATAAATAATTACTGCATTATTCACAATTACTAATATGTGGAAAGAACCAATCCCATGATTTAGAAATAGAATACTCAGAGGAAAAGAAAACAAACTTTTAAAATTTTTACATATTTATATATTTTTAAATGAGTATAAAATATACCAGCAATACATTAATTATGTTGACCAGCAAGCTATTCTTCATTGATAAGATCCTGAGGGAGAAGACCGGGGATGAGAATAAAGAAGACAGGAAAGTTAGGATCAAGTTTGTCTTGTGTGAACTAATGGCTCATGTCTATCAAGATTATTAAAACTGTACAATATTTTATATACGGTTTGCATGGGAAAATGGGACAAAGTGAATTATACCACAAAACTGGATGGTGTCAGCTATAAGCTTATTAAGCAATGATACACAAAGTGAAACATAGTATATCCTAAGTGTCTCACAAAGGTGGACACAGCACCCTTGAGACTGGTAACGATAGCCCTTGAGGTGAGGAAAAGGTGAGTTCCCAGGATCTGAAACCATAGGCTTTTTGAGGTCCGGCTCTCATCTATATACTGGCCCTTGCCATGACTGCCTCTAGGCAAAGACATGAGGCTAGTGTTCCCTTTGTTCTCTCTTTCTTTTTTAAAAATATGTTTATTTATTTGTTCAATAAACCCCTATCTTCTTTCATTTTACATACCAACCCCAGTTCTCACTCCCTCTTCTCCTCGCATTCCCTCTACCTTCCTTCCACACTCCAAACCCCATCCACTCCTCAGAAAGGATAATGGGAGTCAACAAATTCTAGCCCATTGTTTTCAGGCAGGACAAAGGCCTCCCCACTATATCTAGACTGAGAATCTCTCTAAAGAGAATGGGTTTGGAAAAGTCACAAGCAGTAGGGATAAATCCTAGTCCTACTGCCAGTGGCCCTACAGTAACCCACATTCAGAGAGCCTAGTTTGGTCCTATGCTGGCTCCTTTCCTGTCAGGCCAGAGTTGGTGGACTCCCATTAGCTCAGGTAATCTGTTTCAGTGGGTATCCCCATCATTGTCTTGACATAAATTTTTGTATTTTTGCTCCTCCCACTCTTCGACTGGACTTTGGGAACTCAGACCAGTCCTCTGCTATGGATTTCTGCTTCTGCTTCCATCAGTTGCTGAATGAAGGTTCTATGGTGACATTTACGATGGTCATCATTCAGGATCAGCAAGAGCTAGTTCCAGGACAGTCTCCAAAGCTGCAGAAAACCAGGTCTTGAAAAGAAAAACTAAAACAAACAAACAAACAAACAAAACAGACAGTTACCAATCTCACTACAGGGCAAGGCCAGATTGGCTACCCTTTCCACTTTTGCTTAGGGTCTTAGCTGGAGTCATTCTTGTGTATTACTGGGAATTTCTTTAGTGACAAGTTTCTGACTATCCCCATAATATCTCCCGCAATCAAGATATCTTTTTCCTTGCCTTCAGTCTGTTTTTTCCCCATCTCAACTATCCTGTTCCCTCAAGTTCTCCTCCCACCTTCTGCTTCCTCTTCCTTCTCCCCTTCCAATCTTCCTTCTCTCCCCACCGTGCTCCCAATTTCTTCAGGAGATCTTGTCTATTTCTCCTTCCCAGGAAATCAATCTATATATGTTTCTCCAACCTTCTGAAACTGAGAAGCAAAGGACAAAATCAATAACACAAAAAGGCAGCCTACTGAATGGGAAAAGATCTTCACCAACCCCACATAAAACAAAAGACTGATGTCCAAAATATATGAAGAACTGAAGAAATCAGACATCAAAATATCAAATAATCCAATTAAAAGTGGGGTACAGATATAAATAGAAAATTGTCAATAGAAGAATCTCAAATGATTGAAAGACACTTAAGGAAATGTTCACTATCCTTAGCCATCAGGAAAATACAAATCAAAATGACTCTGAGATCCATCTTACATCTGTCAGAATGGCTAAGATCAAAAACACCAGTTATTGCTTATGCTGGAGAGGATTCAGAGCAAGGGGAACATTCCTCCATTGCTGGTGGAAATGCAATCACTTTGGAAATCTGTGTGGTGGTTTCTCAGAAAATTTGGGAATCCCAAAATTGGGATCTCAAGATCCAGCAATACCACTCTTAGCCATATATCCAAAGGATGCTCAGTCATACTAAAAGAACATTTGTTCAACTATGTTCATAGCAGCATTATTTGCAATAGCCAGAACCAGGAAACAACCTATATGCCCCTCAACCAAAGAATGGACAAAGAAAATGTGGTACATATACACAATGGAGTACTACTAAGTGGGAAAAACAACATATATGACATCTTGAAATTTGCATGCAAATAGATGGAACTAAGAAAAAAACATCCTGAGTAAGGTAGCCCAGACTCAAAAAGATGAGCATGGTATGTACTCACTTATAAGCAGATACTAGCTATATGGCAAAGGATAATGAGCCTATTAGTCCATGACCCCAGGGAAGCTAAGTAACAAGCCCTAAAATAATCACACAGAAACTGTATTAATTAAATCTCTGCTTGGACCATTAGCTTTAGATTCTTATCCGCTAACTCATATTAATTAACCCATTTCTATTAATCTGTATATTGCCACGTGGCTGTGGCTTACTGGGTTAAGGTTTCAGTGGTGGTTCCATAGCTTTTCTCTAACTCCGCCCTTCTTTCTCCAGCATTTAGTTTAGTTTGCCCAGCCTAACTAAGTTCTGTCCTGCTATAGGTCCAAAGCAGTTTCTTTATTGATCAATGGTAACCACAGCATACAGAGGGAAATCCCATATCAAAACATCATTGTTAATAGATACTTAAAAGGAAGCATGCACAACAATGTATTAAAATTAAAGAAATACAATGTGAAATGGAATATCCAAGTTTCTTTTTGTCAGGGTATTTTATAATTTCATGAAGTTAGGGCAGAGGTAAAGAAAAATCTTAATTTAAATGTGCTTTAACTTATATGAAATTATATTATATATTTCCTTATATGTTAATATATAAATTATATTTATATAAAATATTGTTAAACTATATAAAGTATATTAATTTGTATTAACTCAGTTGAATTATTACAAAGAAAATCATATAAACTCACATACACTCAGTTATTTTTCTACCAAAATTAAATTTTAAAGTTAAATTTTTCATTTATACATTAGCAATGCCTTTGGATATTGCCATTCATGAAAGACAAGGGCTAAAACAAAAACCCTAGAGTTTTATTAAAAGGACCCACTAATCTGGCATTGCTTGACAATACCTTTCATCTCAGCACTCCCCCCCAATCTTAAAGCTCTCCTCATCTGTCCCTGTGTGTTACCTGGTGCTATTATCCCCACCCTTTCTAGTTGTACACTCCCATCATATCCTCTCAAGTTTTTGCTGTCAGAGTTACTCAGAGTGTCATATTTTTATGACCTTTGTAAAGAGTAAATACTTTGAGAACTATAATTTGTTTGAGATATTTGTAATGTTGTTATTTCAACCATACAATAATGTTATGTGATTGGAGAAGACAGAAAGGTAAAGTGTTAATTGCACATTTTGTCAAGGCAAAATATGATCAACAGTATTTATCTATTGTTAATGTTAATGTTCAACTATTAATGTTAATGTTCATTAAGCAGGAAACATTTCAGTTTTTACCCAACATTTCTCACTGTACTTTTTTCACTTGTCAACCTGAAAGGAAACTCAGGTGGGTTTTCTCAGAAAAGAGAATGAGTTAGCACTGCTCATGAATGAACAGAAGATTTGCAAAAATTCAGGGTGTATTTGCATTGGCAAACCATGGAGGCGATGAAGAAAAGCAGATAGCCAAGAAACACAGCACTTTATAAGGGCAAGGAAAGGAGGACTTCAGCATGTGCCTCTGGAACTTATATGCTTCTGAAATAAGAAACCTGAGCATAAGAATTATAACAACTGGCATTTGTCAGATGTATGATAGGCAGATATTGGCTAGGTGTTTTTGCATAAGAAATATCAGCATATGGTCTCTTATGCTAGGATGTGGTTTTGGCAGTTATCTGTGATAACTCGGTTTATTAGATGCACTTGATAAAAAAACTTCTTCCATAAGCTACTGGTTTATTTGTTTGTATTTGATACATTTCTCTCTAAGTTCTCCTATGTCCATAGTCTCTTCTTTCATTTCACTGTTTCTCACATAGCATGAAGATCAAAAAACATGCACATAGTTATTGCATCCTTGCCACCATTCCTGACTCCTAGCAGAGTTCTGATGATGGTGAAGTTCAACGACTATTTGTATCTCCCTTCTACCATCTGTGGAATCTTCATTGTCAGATGGTCTGACCAGTTATACTAACCTTAAATTTGTGTTTTAGAGTCTGTTTTTAAGGGTCCTTTCAATACTAAATTAATTAAGTTGAGTTGCCTAGGTATTGATTCTGAAGTAGTTTAAGTCAAATTTATTAGTGAATGACTATGGGTAAAGCATCTGTCAGGAATTGATGAGAGCTGGATAAGGAAGAAAAGAATTCAACCATAATATAGTTTCATTAGTACTTTGGAACTGCGGTAGCCCATCAAAACTGTCCTGTCATGAGATAAAGAAGCTGGGCCTCTGTATCATTGCATTGTTCACTGTTATGTGTACCTTCTCTAGAGAGGAAGCCTATCTGTTTAGGAAAGAGAGCTTGCTTTGGCCAAAGGGCATTATAAGAAAGGGATCTACTTTGACTATCAATCAGCAGCAGATATTTTCTATACCTCACTTGTGAGCTCGACCAGATCTGTTTACCTATGCAGAAAAATGTACAAGCATATATATGTGTGTGTGTGTGTGTGTGTGTGTGTGTGTGTGTGTGTGTGTGTGTGTTAATAAACAGGGAATTTATCAGAGAACATATCCATATAGCCACTATGTCTTTTACAAAGTTTAACATTAAAGAAGTAAAACACATTGAGGAATCTACATTGTCATTAACTGAATTTCCATCATAAGGATGACTATCAATGTCTAATACTGTAGTTTGTTCAGCTTGCTTTTAAGGTTTTATATACATAGAGTCCAAACAACATTTGTGCATCTTCCTTTACTCTGTGATTTTGAATACACCATGTAGCAGTGTGCATTGGTAGTCAACACAATGCTATATGAATTTTTCTTTGTATGAATGATCACAAATTATTACTCAAAATGCTGTCACGGGCTGTTGAGTACATTAAGTTGCAAACAAATTATTTGGGAATAGTTTCTGTTTACCACTTCTGTTCCTCATTTAGCCCTGATTTCATGTGTCCACGTCTCTGTGGGTGGCATGCTTTTCTATAGCTTGGTTACCGGTAGATGACTCAGAAGAATGCTCAGAGGCAAATTATGCTTTTAAACTCTTGCCTGTTGATAGGAACCTTTCTGTGTCTTTTATAGTTGAATGTTGCTTATTCTTAACTGTGGCATCATTGGCTAATACTACCCTTGAGCATAGACACATGTCTACATTGGCTGTGCTCCAGTGGTGTCTCCTGTTTACAAACTTTTTAAATGCCTTCTCCTTCTATAGGTACATTTAACCACACACTTCACTAGCACAAGAAGCTTTTAAAAAATGTTACCAAGAGGGTTCTCGAATGAACAAAACTTAATCCTTGACTATTTTTCAATCTTGTCATTTTTTTTGGTAAACATTTATGTATATGTGTCTGTGTGTCAGTCAAAATATGCAAGTGTGTGTGTGTGTGTGTGTGTGTGTGTGTGTGTGTGTGTGCATGTGTATGTTTATAGAGGCCAGAAGCATCCAGTCCAGTGAAACTGGAGTTACAGACAGTTGTGAGCCATCCATTGTGGATGTTGGAATCTGAACTCAGGTCTTCTGCTGGAGCAATATGTGCTCTTAATATCTGAGCCATTTCTTCAGCTACTGTCTAGTTTTTAACATATAAATATATACTGGCATTGAGGCCTAATGACTTTTAATATTATTAAACTATCCAACTTTGTTAAAAGTGCATCTTAAGCAACATATTAAGCTGCATGATTCATAGCTGTAATAATAACTTGGTATTTCAAAGATCTCATTAAAGCAGATCATATGGTGACTTATCTAAATCTGTTCTGTTCCCAAGTCCATGATTTCTGCCAGGCAGGTGGCAGAGGGGAGCAGATGAGTAGGCCTGTGTCAGTTGTGCTGAGTTCCTTTTCTGCAAGCTTTGTCTCCTTTCTGACAGTCTAGTAAGCTTGGATGGCCTCTCTCCATGTAGACTGGGTTTCAGCAGATCCACATGACATCTTCATAAGGAATTGAAGAAAATTTGCTAAGTTTGCCGTGATGGAGTTTGCCTCTCCACTAAAAGTCATCCTTACCTCTCTGCAATAGGAATACCTCACCTCATTCAATAAGTTAGTTTATTTTTAGGTACAGCATCAGGAGAAGGGGAGTTTTTTTCCTTGTCACCAAGATTAATATTATAAAAAAGTTTTGTACTCACTCATAATTGGTTTCTAGCCATAAATAAGGGTCATGGAGTCTATAATTGGTGAACCTAAAGAAGCTAAGTAAGAAGGTGAACCCAAGGAAAAACATATAGTTATCCTCTTGCCTATGGGAAGTAGACAAAATTGCCGGGGAGAAAAAGGGATCTTGGGGGGTGGGGTGGGATGGGGGTAAGGGGAGATGGGGAGAGAAAAGTTAGAAGGGAAGGAGGGGGGAACTTGGGGAAAAAGGAATATTGGGTTAAAGGAAGGTTGGATAGGGGAGCACGGAAGCACAATTCTTACTTAAGGGAGCCACCTTAGGATTGGCAAGAGACTTGAACCTAGAGTGGCTCCCAGGAGCCCAAGGCGATGGCCCCAGGTAGTTCCTTGGGCAGCTGAGGATAGGGAACCTGAAATGACCCTATCCTATAGCAATACTGACGAATATATTGCATATCATCATAGAACCTTCATCTGGTGATGGATGGAGATAGAGACAGAGACCCACACTGAAGCATTGGACTGAGCTCTCAAGGTCCCAATGAGGAGCAGAAGGAGGGAGAACATGAGCAAAGAAGTCGGGACCACGAGGGGTGCACCCACCCACTGAGACAGTGGGGCTGATCTATTGGGAGCTCACCAAGGCCAACTGGACTGTGACTGAAAAAGCATGGGATAAAAGTGGACTCTCTGAACATGGTGAACAATGAGGGCTGATGAGAAGCCAAGGACAATGGCATGGGGTTTTGATCCTACTTAATGTGCTGGCTTTGTTGGAGCCTAGCCAGTTTGGATGTTCACCTTCCAAGATATGGACGGAGGGGGAGGACCTTGGACTTTCCACAGGGCAGGGCACCCTGACTGCTCTTTTGACTGGAGAGGGAGGGGGAGAGGAGTGCGGGGAGGGGGAGAAGGGTGGGAGGAGGAGGACAAGGGTGGGAGGAGGGGGAGGGAAATGGGAGGCGGAAACTTGTTTTTTTTCTTCCTTTTCTCAATAAAAAATAAATAAAAAAACAAAAAAAGTTTTTTAATTATTAAAAAATCATGTACAAATATATACTCAAAAATAAAATTTGAAAAATAATTATATAGTAGATAGATTCAATTAAAAATCAGAATTAACAAATTAATAAAAACAGAAAATTTTAAATTCAATGAAACAAAAATAATTTGAATTGTGGGCAAATATATGGCTAGATGGTAGACAAATATGAAAAGCAAAATGGGAGGTGATTATATTTAATATTTAAAAAATGTAACCTTAGTGGGACTTTATTATGGATGATTTTCTTTTTTATCAGATGATTTTTTATTTATTTCCAGTTTCAATGATTCAAATGTATTAGGCAATATATATATATATTAAAGCATATAGCTAATAAGTAGCTTAATAGTTTATATTTTAATGGTTTTGATATTAGGTAAAATATGCAACTGATAAAATATTGTTATCAAAAGATACAAAAACATTTTAAGAAGAAAATAAGGTGATAAGTTCTAGACACAGAATGAGGGCTAGGGAACTGAGATAACTCAACCTAATCTCTATTGACTGATGTAGTCGTGGGTTAGCTGGGAGCTGAAGACTCTAGGGACAGAGTAAGTCATGGTGCCAACCATGGTCTTGATGAGCTTCTGCTATTATATTCTGAGTTTCTAACTTACTACTTCCGTTTCATGTTCTGAACATTCAGCCTACCACTAATAGCAGAAATGTCTATGCGTGCAAAAAGTTATTAGTTCCTGCCTTAGAGAACATCTGTTCTTGCTCCAAAATAGCACAGCAACTCTATTTAAATAGTCCCTGTACAGTCTGCTGCAATTTGTCTTTTCAGCAACATGAATACTTGCTATGACATGAATGTACAAGAAGAGAAGAAAAATCCTCAAATCTGTATAACTCTAGACTAAATAATTGCTTTCACTACATAAAATGATATTGTTAAAAATTCTATTTAAGCTATTGGAAACATTACCTTACAACTGTCTTCACACCTGTCTATCCTTCACTGATGATGCTTGTTTGTAACATTGACAATTGTACAACAATTGTGTTTTGAAACTGAACTTGACCCCCTGCGCTTTTCTACTTCCTGATTAGTAGCAAATCACATTGGGTTTAGAGTCTCTTTATTTCAATTATCTACAAAATGAATTTTTTGTTTTGTTTTTTAATTTAGTTATTATTTTTTAATTTATTTATTTATTAAGGATTTCTGCCTCCTCCCCGCCTCCGCCTCCCATTTCCCTCCCCCTCCCCCGATCAAGTCCCCCTCCCTCATCAGCTCAAAGAGCAATCAGAGTTCCCTGACCTGTGGGAAGTCCAAGGACCTCCCACCTCCATCCAGGTTTAGTAAGATGAGCATCCAAACTGCCTAGGCTCCCCTAAAGCCAGTACGTGCAGTAGGATCAAAAATCCATTGCCATTGTTCTTGAGTTCTCAGTAGTCCTCATTGTCCGCTATGTTCAGCAAGTCCGGTTTTATCCCATGCTTTTTCAGACCCAGGCCAGCTGGCCTTGGCGAGTTCCCAATAAAACATCCCCATTGTCTCAGTGTGTGGGTGTACCCCTCGCGGTCCTGAGCTCCTTGCTCATGCTCCCTCTCCTTCTGCTCCTGATTTGGACCTTGAGATTTCTGTCTGGTGCTCCAATGTGGGTCTCTGTCTCTGTCTCCTTTCATCGCCTGATGAAGGTTAATATTCAGGAGGATGCCTATATGTTTGTCTTTGGATTCACCTTCTTATTTAGCTTCTCTAGGATTGTGAATTATAAGCTCAATGTCCTTTATTTATGGCTAGAAACCAAATATGAGTGAGTACATCCCATGTTCCTCTTTTTGGGTCTGGCTTACCTCACTCAGGATAGTGTTTTCTATTTCCATCCGTTTGTATGCAAAATTCAAGAAATCCTTGTTTTTTACTGCTGAGTAATACTCTAATATGTATATATTCCATACTTTCTTCATCCATTCTTCCATTGAAGGGCATCTAGGTTGTTTCCAGGTTCTGGCTATTACAAAAAACGCTGCTGTGAACATAGTTGGGCATATACTTTTGTTGTATGATAGGGCCTCTCTTGGGTATACTCCCAAGACAAAAGGCAACCCACTGACTGGGAGAAGATCTTCACCAACCCCGCAACTGACAAAGGTCTGATCTCCAAAATATATAAAGATCTCAAGAAACTAGACCGTAAAAGGCTAATCAACCCCATTATAAAATGGGGCACTGAGCTGAACAGAGAATTCTCAACAGAAGAATTGCAAATGGCCAAAAGACACATAAGGTCATGCTCAACTTCCTTAGCGATCAGGGAAATGCAAATCAAGACAACTTTAAGATACCATCTTACACCTGTCAGAATGGCTAAAATAAAAAACACCAATGATAGCCTTTGCTGGAGAGGTTGTGGAGAAAGGGGTACACTCATCCATTGCTGGTGGGAATGCAAACTTGTGCAACCACTTTGGAAAGCAGTGTGGCAGTTTCTCAAAAATGAATTATCTATGAAATATTTAAAATGAGTGAAATAGTTCCAAAACATTTTTTGAAAATTTTTATTTTGACTACTGTTACTTGACATTGAGTGAGGTTGTTTTACTTATGTTTGCTATTACTCTACTAAAACATAATGACCACAAGAAACATGAAAAAGAAATGGTTAATTTCTGCTTACAATTCTTAGGACACAATTCATCACTGAAGGAAATCAGGACAGGAACTCAAGGCAGGAATCTTGAGGTAGATTCCTAAACTAAAAAAAAAAAAAAATGGCTTACTCCATCGTTAAGCTCATTTTGTTTATATACTTTAACTGAATTCTCAAGCACACAGAAATACATTTTTGTAACTCCTACAGTTTTCAGACATTTCAAAAATACTTTGCGTGTTTGTATGTCTGCAGAGGGGAGTGAGGGTGGCAGATTATGCATACGGAGATCAGGGGACAACTTTCAGATTATTTCCTGACACCATGCAGGATAGTTTCAGAGATAAAACTCTCCCTCACTAGACATTATGTCATATACCTTTAATACAGCAAGTTTTATTTGGTTGGTTTTGGTTTTGAACATATTCTTTTTTTTTCTTTTCTTTTCATTTTAGAGATAGGGTTTCTCTGTGGTTTTGGAGCCTGTCTAGCTCTTATAGACCAGGCTGGTCTCTAACTCACAGAGATCTGCCTGCCTCTGCCTCCCAAGTGCTGGGATTAAAGGCGTGTGCCACCATCGCCGGGCGGTTTTGAACATATTCTACAATCTATCAGAGGTCTTGACTTTTTCTAAGATTTTGAAAATTATTCATATTTATTCTATAAATTGTGAAGTTTTATGGATTTTTCACAAATTTTATATAGTATCTATCTTCACACAGCTCATATACAATACTTTATTTACCCTAAAACATTCCCTATATTCCAGGCAAACAGATATCCCACAACCCACCACAAACTCTTTGTCAACATCCTTTTTATTTACTACGTCTTTAATTTTGTCCTTTTTAAATATGGCATAAATATGGAATGGAATCAGAAAAATACATAACATTTCCGCAAGGTATCTTCAGTCATCATTGTTTATGCATCCATAGGTTTATTCACCTTTATTGCTCATTCCTTTATGGAGACAAGTAGTATTTGTTGTATGAATGGTTCATTGTGCTAATCATTTATCCCAAGACCACACACATTCTCTTAAATTAATAAGGCAGTTCTATGGTTTGGTATTAGTTGGTGATCCAATTTAAATAAATTTTTACCAAAGTGTAATGCCTTGTATAGAAATATTTCTTAGAAGACACCAGATAATTTCAGTCAGTATCACTCATGAGAAGACTATTGTTTTCCCATCAGCTCCCTTTGCATAATGGAAAGACTGACTTCTTAGCTGTTGGACCTGTTTCTGAGCAATCTATGTTGACTATGATTATTCTTTCACCAATACTCTTGTTTACAGAACTTTTATAGTAAGAATTCATTCTATTTTGGAATTGTGTTAGCTATTTGTATTATTTAAGATTCTCTAGAGGAAAAGAACTGATAGAGCAAATATATATTTAAAGCATTTAACAAATTGACCATTTAACAAATTGACTTATATAATGCTCAACCCATGATGCTTCCATCTTATGAAACATTAAGAAATGTGTGTCCTGTTGCTATTTAAGGGTGAGATGCCTTAATGCCCCCACTACTTTATTAGCATTTCCAATCCTCCTAGGTATGGGAAACTCTTTGTCATTCTCCATGTGTCCCCATTAGAGTACAGAGACTGTACTATCTGAGGTATTTTGGAGACAGTATGTGATTCATAGATTTTTGTTCTGGAGTAAAGGTATAAAATATGTAAGTTGTGAAATTAAGGAGTGAGGAGAGGAGGAAAGACTGTGGGATGGAAGGCATAGAATTGGGAAGTACACGAGGTAGTAGCAGGGCTATTGCAGAGTCAAAGTGTAGAATTAGTTTTTGTAGGAGCAGTCAGATAAGGAACAATCATGAGATCTACTTTGTTGAGATGGAGCTTAAATCACAGTGGATTGATAATTTTCTACAGAATTATAGAAATCCAAAAGTGGGGACATCGCCTTGGGCTCCTGGGAGCCACTCTAGGTTCAAGTCTCTTGCCAACCCTAAGGTGGCTCCCTTATCTAAGAACTGTGCTTCCGTGCTCCCCTATCCAACCTTACTTTATCACAATCATCCTTTTCCCCCAAGTTTCCCCCCATCCTCCCCTTCTCCCTTTTCTCTCCCCATTTCCCCTTACCCCCATCCCATCCCACCCCCAAGTTCCCAATTCTCACCCCGGCAATTTTGTCTACTTACCATAGCCAAATGTTTTTCTTTGGGTTCACCTTCTTACTTAGCTTCTTTAGGTTCGCCAATTGTAGACTCCGTGACCCTTATTTATGGCTAGAAACCAATTATGAGTGAGTACATCCCATGTTCATCTTTTTGGGTCTGGGTTACCTCACTCAGTATAGTGTTTTCTATTCCCAGTTAGTTCCTTGGGCAGCTGAGGATAGGGAACCTGTAATGAGCCTATCCTATACCAATACTGACGAATATCTTGCATATCACCATAGAACCTTCACTTGGTGATGGATGGAGATAGAGACAGAGACCCACACTGGAGCACTGGACTGAGCTCTCAAGGTCCCAGTGAGGAGCAGAAGGAGGGAGAACCTGAGCAAAGAAGTCGGGACCACGCGGGGTGCACCCACCCACTGAGACAGTGGAGCTGACCTACTGGGAGCTCACCAAGGCCAGCTGGACTGTGACTGAAAAAGCACGGGATAAAACCAGACTCTCTGAACATGGCGAACAATGAGGGCTGATGAGAAGCCAAGGACAATGGCAAGGGGTTTTGATCCTACTTAATTTTCTGGCTTTGTGGGCGCCTAGCCAGTTTGGATGTTCACCTTCCAAGATATGGACGGAGGGGGGAGGACCTAAGACTTATCACAGGGCAGGGCACCCTGACTGCTCTTTGGACTGGAGAGGGAGGGGGAGAGGGGAGGAGGGGGAGAAGGGTGGGAGGAGGGGGAGGGAAATGGGAGGCTGGGAGGAGGCGGAAACTTGGTTTTTTTCCTTTTCTCAATAAAAAAGAAACTGAAAAAAAAAAAAAAAAGAAATCCAAAAGTGGTCAGGACAGAAAAGCTCTGCCTCTGTTTACAAGTCTAAGCCGAGATTTTTTTTTTTTTGTAGATTCTCCTACTTTTTCTTTCTCTTTCAGTACTTTCCCCCTCAGCTCCTTCCCCAACCTGATCAATCCTGTTCCCATCCCCACCCTCTATCAGTCCACTCATGAAATCGCTTTCATTTCCTCTTCTCATGGAGATCTGGGTGTCCCTCCATGTACCCTCCTTGTTACATAGCCTCTCTGGGGCTGTGGATTGTAGAATGGTTATCCTTTATTTTACAGTTATGAGTCAGTATAAACAGATAATTTTTAAAAAAAATATGTAAGTCTAAGAACTGAGAGAAGAAAATCCATGAGGTGAGTTCAGCCTGTCGGGACTCCACCAGGGAAACTTAGTAAATACTGGAAAGGCAATGAAGACTCAGTATACTTTAGGAAGCATTGCAAATATGTAAGAAGCAAAATCTTAGACATTCTGACTGCAGTAAGATGAAGTCTCAAAGAAGCTTTAATCTGCATTTCCAATGACTAGGAATGTTGAGCAAAAAATAAAATAAAAAATTCTTATCCATCTATATTTCCTCTTTGAGTACTGTCTATTTTGTTCCCTAACCCATTTAATAAAAAAAGAAGATCCCTAACCCACTTAAACTTGCATTCAAATAATCTCAATGTTACAATACCGTGTTCTTCCCCATTTTTATGTCCCATAGTTGCCTTTTTTTTATTAAACAATAGTGCTTTATTGAAAAAGGGTTAGTTTAAATGGCTACACCATAGTTGCCTTTTGATATTTTTTGTGGTAAAAGTTAAATTAAATAACATATTTTTAAAAAATTAATTTGTCACTGAAGAGATGGCTCAGTGGATAAAGTGTTTGCCACACAGGTGTGAGAACCAAGTTTAGCACCCATGAAAAAGCCAGGATGTGTGCTGGCCTGCCTAATATACAAGAGATAGATATGCTGGATACTTTGGCAAATTAGTTAGATAGGCTAGCCGAATCTTAGAATTCCTGGCTCAGCCTAAGAACCTGTCTCTGTATATAAAGTGGAGATAGATAAAGAAAGACATCCAAAGTCAACATTTGTCTTCCACCCTTAGCAGCAAACCCGTGTATGTGTATTGTACACATGCGTACTCACATACAAATACACATGTATACCCAAACACACATACACAAAAATAATCTGGCTAAATTTGTTTCCAAATTGGCTATTTTGTTTTATAATATAATCATACTTAACCAGCCCTTTTAACTATACTGCTGTTTTATACCAACTATATGATTTTTCTGACTTTTTTTAAATGACCTTGTTTGAGGAACAAAATTTTTAACTTGGAGAGCTGGTGGGGTTGAGACAATCACTGGCTAGAATTTACTATATAACCTAGGCTGGCCTCTAATTCTCAATCTTCCTACCTTGGCCTTTGAAGTGCTGTATAACAGAAGTGAGCCATCCAGCTCTCATTAAAATTTCTAAATTTGGAAAATGTATCACAGATTTTATTTTTCAACAATAGCTCCAAGATTTTCAACTTTATTTCAACTATCATTCCAATATTTGTATTTTTTATCAATCTTATTTACCATACTGATTTAGAAATAAACTACTGAATAAAACAAAAAATTAGTTTTAATCAAATGGTTAAATTCATTCTTATTTCTGTTTGTTTGGTTTATTTTCTAAGTCTGTATTTATTACATCTTATAGTAAGTGTTATCTTTGGAACATATGTAAGGATTGTTTTCTTAGTCTCTGCAAAATGAATGGCTGTACTGCATAGACATTTCCCCAGTCTATAGAGTCTCTCTAGTCATGATCTTTTATACCCTACATAGTAAGCGTTGTTTTAATAGCCAAAGGATCCAATACCCACTGAAATGTTTAAACATATGGAATAATTTCATTTATGGTGGCAGGAAAATGAAAATGGCTAAGCATATCTTTGCCTTGAATTTTGAATCAAAAAAAATTTAAAGCATTGTTTAAAGTATAATTTGCAAGTGGGTACACTTGTTGCAGAATGTCATTTGAGAGAACTGGTTAATATATCAAGTTTATCACAAATTTAATTGGTAAATTTATTTATTCCCAAAGGCTAACACTGGTATCCCTCTTATAACATTATTCCTTTGAATGCTATTGCTAATCCACTAATAACAAAGTAATTTTTATTAGAGAAGAGCAATTAGTCTACATACCGGACTTAATTTCCTTCCTTTGCCTGAGAAATTGTAGGTTAGACAAATGGTTCTACATGCACATAATTGCAACTGTGGAATTATTTGCACTACAATGTAGATAGTTAGAGGGGAACTTTGCAAAGATTGTTTAAAAATCCCTCAATAAATTAAAAATGGAAGGCAGAGCACAATCTTCTGTAAAGATTAGAATGCCCACTGTGTTGGAGAAGGCTCTATTTCCTTTCAACTCCTAAAGACACAGGCTGATAGAATATTCAGTCTGGATCATGCTTCCAAAAAGATTACAATGACCTATAAACAAAGCTTTTCTAAGTTCCCTCAATTTAAGTTCTGCTCTCCCCTAGCACCTCACCCCTTGTCATCACACTCTTTTCTGGTTGCATCCTCACCATAGGTGTGCAGAACAGTCATGCTCATGGGCTCTCAGGCTTCCACCTACGCTGCTCAGGTGGGCTGCACTAGCAACTTTGCATGGAGGCAGGCAAGGAGAGACAGTGATACTTTCATTATTGGCTCAGGCTTTCAAGTCAGCTTGCATCCTTCTCTTTCCCTGTAGTGAGACAACAAGCATAGAATTGTTTTGCTCTTGTTTATTTATTAACAACATATTTCTGTAGGTATCTGTCACTTTGAAAGAAATTAGTCAAGTTTTCACTTATGGAAGAATCTCTCTGAAAATTGTTATGCATTTTAATATTAGTAATATGCCACCCTGAGTTAATATAGTCTCTGTAGGAAGAAATTACATGATGAGTTGTAACTAGGTTATTACTTCACCTTTATAAAAAGGCAACTTGGGTTATATAAACCACCTGAAGGGCTGCAGGCCAAAAGAAGCATGCATTGTCACCATGGACTTGCTTACTTTTTGTGGACTTTCCCATTCTTGATGCTTCCTGTATGGTTTTTCTCATTGTTCCAGCATTTTATTCATCATTATTGTCTTCAGACATTGCCACACATTTTGCCTTGGTCAAGAGAATGAAATGCTCTATGTATATCATTGCTGAGCTTAAACATCCACCATCTGATCTACATCCCTTTCTTTTTAACTGCCTTAGCAATTTTGGAAGCATGTTCCAGACTGAATATTCTATCGGCCTGTGTCTTTAGGAGTTGAAAGGAAATAGAGCCTTCTCCAACACAGTGTGCATCTAGTATGAATAAGAACTTGACTGTGACTAACACAAATCCCTAAGATTTGGCACTGTATGCTGACAACACACTACTTAGATGACCCTAAATACTCAAATACAGCACACTACTATTTAGATAAAATGACATTTTTGAGTCTTTCCTTTTGTTCAAGAAAATAGAAATTGTCTGTCTTCTTCATATTGTACCACTAAGGTATCCAAACAGAAGTCCAGTGCCTTCTTTTGTAGCACCATTAAATTGAGTGGCATCTAAATCTGGGCAGCTTTATTTTTAGGTATATTGAGTGATTCTGGAGATGCATGGCAAAACATAATTCATACTAGAAGAGAAAATACATGTCAATAGAAGGATGGTATTCTCCTATTGGGACAATTTTTTACTGGAACCTGTACTTAATATTCTTAAAGCAGGAGACTGCTTTTGAATTTAGTGGAAATTTGAAAAGTTATTTTTAGTTGAAGAGTTTCAGATACTCAGAAATAGAAATATCCAGAGGTAATATGTTAACAAGAACTTTGAAATAGGAATATTTATGTAAAATAAAATGTTCTAAACACACACACACACACACACACACACACACACACACACACACACACACAGGATGATAGGCTTTTAAAAGAAATTCCACATTAGCTCAGAACTGACTATAATAGAGAGTTATTTATTTAGAGTTAGACTCACAGATCACAACTCTCTGCTCAAATGGAGAACAGCAACCAATTCCCACAGTCAGAAGAGAGGCTGGACCCACAGTTTACATTGACATTTATAGTATAAAAAGCCACGCCAAGTGGGTGAGTAACTTAAAGACTACTGGCTGTAGGAATTCTTACATCACCTCCCCCATTTGTTTAAGTAAGAAAGTTCTAAGCCTAATACAAAATTATATATAATAAGAACAAATATCATATATAAAAAATTAGAATTACAACCACCAGCATAAACAGTATCAAGCAAGAAACATGTGATAAATGTTTCAAAAATTATCCTATCCTAAGGAGATTAAATCTTCTATTATAAATAACTTGGCTAAGTCATGAGAGGAAAGTAACTACAACTATGTAGTCTTCAACCCCATCTATGTCCCAAGAAGGGGAATAACAGTGCTTGAGTAAGCAGAAAAAGCCATCAAGCAACTTCCAAAATATGCAACAAGTGACAGAGACAACTGGTTACCTGGGCAATCACCCAAAACCTCATTTGTAATGTTACAGCAAACAATTTGGCTAAAGCCTAGAGTAACTGACAGACCATTTTCAGAGGAAGGAAATTTTCAAAACTGTTTTACCCTGTCTTGGCAAGATTTGACAGTCCTGCTTATACATTTCCGAATACCATGTACCTTGTTAGTGGTTGAGGCATAGGCAGTTTTTTTTTACCAAAGGCCAGTTTTGTCAAGAAGAAAACAAGCTCCAAGTGGAGTGTCTTCAGTGCTTAATATCCTATTGGGAATAGATTGGTGCTGCCAGGAGCAATCATGTCTCATGTCAAACAGAACCCTAAGTTATTTTAATGCCATACTCTACAGCTCTTTCAAGTAGTTGAAGATTACCTATCTATGTAGAATGCAATCTCTATGTATCTAAAGAACCTGATTAGTCTAACTATAAATATGACAAACATCATGACTATTGACCAATAATTCTTAATACCTATATAACTTAAAGACTAAGACTTCATATTAGAATATTAAACAATCTTTAAACAACTGTGCAACAAATGAGGACAATGACCTCAAAATGTAAACAATGTATAAGTATCTTGATCAGAGGTAAAAATGTATATTGTAATATGATAAATATATCCTAAAATTGTTTCAATATACAAAATGTCTTAGAAGCATGCATTCATATAATAAGACAAAATAACTTTGCTAGGTATACAAATATTGTAGACAAAAATAGGAACATATAAATATAATTTGAGCTTGTATCAATATACAAGAATATATGCTAATGTAAATTGCCTATAAATAATAGGTCACAAATATTCTCTCCAGTACTCATTATTATTATTAGTGTGAGTAAGGTAACAATAATCTATTATCCCATCTAATTTCCTTTTTTTTCCAAAGAGATCTGTGAGCTTACATAATTTCCCCCCAAGCTTCAATTCTATAACAATCATAATCATCCCCTAAATGATGTCCCTAACCCCGAGGACTAACTTTGCTGGGAGAGGGGACATTGTCTTCTAGGATTACTTCCATCTGTCACGGGGGCGATGTTCTGTGTACTGTGAAAGTAAAATGATAGTTAAGTTCCAATATTACTGTCTGGTTTAATTGCAAATATTCTCTCAATATTCGGTAGGGTTTTTCTGAGGTTTCTATTTGGAGTTCTGGCCAGAACATTGTAAAAAAAAAAAAAAGTGTGCCATTTCAGCTAACTAAGATGGAACTCTCTTGAGCAGCTGATACTCAAAACAGGTCTTATAGTAGCCCTATCAGCACCATACATCATACTCCAGGTGAGGTTGTTGTTGTGGGACCCCATCTTCTTCCTGGAAACTTCAAAGATTACTTCAGGAAAATTCATTGTTCATTGTGGAAACTTAAACATTATATATACAGACATATATATTCAATGAAAGGTGTGATAGAGACAAAAATAGGTATAAAGAAAAGTAAATTTTTTTCTAATATTTTTTTCTTTCTATCGTGGTTCCTGACATGAGACAGAAACTCTGAATTTTTATTTTAACAACATGCTTGCATTTAGAGAAGGACAGAGCCGGTGTCCAACTCCAAAGCCAACTTGGATTTTTTAAGTGAGTCATGATTATTGTCTTAGCTAGTATTCAGAAGCTCTTACCCTCAAATACTTGTTCTCGTAAGTGATAATTCTCTTTGCTTGGTAATCCTATCAGGATAATTATCTATTCCTCTTTAGGCATCTAGATGTCCAGGGTCTCTTAACTTTTTGAAGATGAGTATTTTCCTGCAAAGACAAGAACAGAAGCCTTCTCCAACCCTTATGAGGTTTCCTTACCATTTGTATGGTTGTCATCATTGTGGATGAGCTGCCTTTTCTCTTTTTCAAGAAGTTTCTCCTTTTCTTTTCTTTTTTTTATTGAAGAAAATAAAATTTCCGCCTCCTCCTAGCCTCCCATTTCCCTCCCCCTCCTCCCACTCCTCCCCCCTCCCCCCACTCCTCTCCCCCTCTCTCTCCAGTCTGAAGAGCAGTCAGGGTTCCCTGCCCTGTGGAAAGTCCAAAGTCCTCCCCCCTCCATCCTGGTCTAGGAAGGTGAACATCCAAACTGGCTAGGCTCCCACAAAGCCAGAACATGAAGTAGGATCAAGACCCAGTGCCATTGTCCTTGGCTTCTCAGCAGCCCTCATTGTCTGCCATATTCAGAGAGTTCGGTTTTATCCCATGCTTTTTCAGTCACAGTCCAGCTGGCCTTGGTGAGCTCCCAATAGATCAGCCCCACTGTCTCCGTGGGTGGGTGCACCCCTTGTGGTCCTGACTTCTTTGCTCATGTTCTCCCTCCTTCTGCTCCTCATTGGGACATTGAGAGCTCAGTCTGGTGTTCTCCTTTTCAAACGGAATCGTTATTAATTTTGATGGTATCCATAGTTTTCTTCTCCTGTGGAAGCAAAAGCAAAAACCCTTCCTCATCATAGCACATTTCCTGGCTTCCATTATGAGATCAACACATCCTTGAAATATACCAGCTGATTTAATTCAGAAGACTTTTTTTTATTATCCAATGACTTTCTGCTACTCTTGCCCTTTTCTCATTAGCATCAAGAAAATTTAAGGTTAATAAAGCATTATGTAATCTATTTTGTGGGCATTTTCCATCTCTTTCTGTTTGTTTAATATCCTTTATAGTTTGATTTGATCATTCTATAAATGCCTGACCTGTAGGATTGTTTGATATACCTGTAATATGCTTCATATTTTAATAAGCAAAAAGGCTGTTTCCTTTTCTTAGAGACACATGATGAACCATTATCTGCTTTATTTGTGCAGGAATACCCATAATGGTCATAACCTCTAATAAATGTGTGATTACTGAATCAGCCTTTTCTGAGCTAAAATTAGTTGCCCACTGAAAACCTGAATAAGTGTCATTTTTTACATATTTTAATTTTCCAAGTTCTGCAAAGTGGAATACATCCATCTGCCAGATTTCATTCCTTTGAGTACCTTCTGGGTTAGTCCCTGCAGGTAGTGGTGTTTGGTTATAGAAAGAGCAAGTATGACATCTCTTTATAATCTCCTTAGCTTGTTGCCATGTAATGAAAATTCTTTCTTTAAACCTTTGCTATTGACATGATGTTTCTTTTTTTTCTTTCTTTTTTTCTTTTTTTTTTTTTGGTTTTTCGAGACAGGGTTTCTCTGTAGATTTGGTGCCCATCCGGAACTAGCTCTTGTAGACCAGGCTGGCCTCGAACTCCCAGAGATCTGCCTGCCTCTGCCTCCAGAGTGGACATGATGTTTCTTATAAAATTCTGAGGCCTTCAACACATTTCCAATCAATAATCAATCAATTTCTGCATTACATTGTTCTAAAGGATCTGGTAGACCCATATGGGATCAGATGTGTTTTTGTATATGGGACAGAGCCTATTCCTGATTATATTTTGAATGTGTATTAATAAAGTCAATTCTGTATCATCTGGTATAAATTCAGTGGTTTGAATATACAAACCAACTCTTTCGGCGTATTGTGAATCAATAACTATATTAAGAGATTCTTTTTTTATTTCTATAATTTCTTTTTTTTAATTTATTTATTTATTAAAGATTTCTGTCTCTTCCCCGCCACCGCCTCCCATTTCCCTTCCCCTCCCCCAATTAAGTCCCCCCCCCTCAGCCCGAAAAGCAATCAGGGTTCCCTGTCCTGTGGGAAGTCCAAGGAACCCCCACCTCCATCCAGGTCTAGCAAGTTGAGCATCCAAACTGCCTAGGCTCCCACAAAGCCAGTGCATGCAGTAGGATTAGAAACCCAGTGCCATTGTTCTTGAGTTCTCAGTAGTCCTCATTGTCCACTATGTTCAGAGAGTCCAGTTTTATCCCATGCTTTTCCAGACCCAGGCCAGCTGGCCTTGGTGAGTTCCAGTAGAACATCCCCATTGTCTCAGTGTGTGGGTGCACCCCTTGCTGTCCTGAGTTCCTTGCTCGTGTTCTCTCTCCTTCTGCTCCTGATTTGGACCTTGAGATTTCTGTCCGGTGCTCCAATGTGAGTCTCTGTCTCTGTCTCTGTCTCTGTCTCTGTCTCGTTTCATCGCCTGATGAAGGTTAATATTTAGGAGGATGCCTATATGTTTTTCTTTGGGTTCTCCTTATTTAGCTTCTCTAGGATCACTAATTATAGGCTCAATGTCCTTTGTTTATGGCTAGAAACCAAATATGAGTGAGTACATCCCATGTTCCTCTTTTTGGGTCTGGCTTACCTCACTCAGGATAGTGTTTTCTATTTCCATCCATTTGTATGCAAAATTCAAGAAGTCTTGTTTTTTACTGCTGAGTAATTTTTAAATCAATAAGAGGCCATTGTTTTGGTAATAGAGAAGACAGAGGAATTCTAGATTGTAGAAGGCCCATAAGTTGAATTACCTTGTTGACAGCTCTTAGATCTGTCACCATTTTCCATTTACCAGACTTTTTTTTATAACAAATACAGGAGAATTCCAAGGACTATTTAAATCTTCAGTATGGTAAGCATCTAGTTGCTCCTGTACCAGCTGTTCTAAAACCTTCAGTTTATCTTCTGTTAATAGTCACTGTTTAACCCATATTGGTTTTCAGATAACCATTTTAAAGGTAGGGCTGTTAGTACCTCTAAAGGTTTGCTAGTTGCTTTGTGTTCTTGTACAGCCTGAATGGCTGGTGACCTTTGTGTATAGTACCTTATAATATCCTTCCCAGAATTATGAATTTATGAGACTGTAGGGATGTTAATCTGTATATTCCATTGCTACAGAAGGTCACAATCTCATAAATTCACTGCAATATTAGCCACATACAACCTCAGCCTTCGTCTCTGGCCTTCTGACCCTATGCATTCAAACCATATCATGGTTTGTTTCACTTGACATAGGATTCCAAGTCCTAATAATTGAACATCTTCTCTTGAAGAGGCCAATTTAGATGCCAAGATTCTGGAGTAATGATACTTACATCCACATCTGTGTCTATCAAACCCACAATTGCAATGCCATTTATATGCACTCTTAGCTTTGGTCTTTGATAAGTTATAAAAGTCTGCAAGAATATATATTTTCTATTGGAATCTTTGATTCATTCTCTATGTTTATACCATCATCCAGAACAGTATGAGTTTTTTTTTTTTTTTGAGAAGGCTCTGAATTTTTTAATTTTCCTGGTGAGACATGTTCTCAGTGACTAGGCCAATGTACCACTTTTGACTTGGGGGCCTGCAAGAGGCCCCCCCCCACAAGGAGTTTCCTGATGGTATCAGATTGCCTTATCTATCTTTTGTTGATTTGCATCAATAACTAAAATAAACCATCTTTTAGGTAATGTAGAAGGCAAAGGAATTCCAGGTTGTAAAGAGCCCAATGGTGGAATCACTTTATTTATGGCTCTCAGATCTGTCATCATTCTCCATTTTCCAGATTTCTTTTAAATAAAAAAATACAGGAGAATTCCAAGGTGCGGGACCTGAATGACTATGAGACCTAGCAGATCTGAAAGTAACTACACCTAACAACTCTGGTTAGTGAGAGCCATTGTGGGGGTAGAGCAGAACCTGACTGGGGAGCATGCTGAGCAAAAACAGGTATGCAGAGCAACCTGGAAGCACTCTCATGAGCAAGTACATGAGACTAGGTTGCCCATGGGAAATGCTTGCACCAGGGTGGGCACAGGCCAGTCTGCCACAGTTGCCACTTTCTCTTTTTATTTTATTCTTTTAATTTTATTTTACTTTTCATCCACGTTCTCCCCTGCCTCATCCTCCCATGTGAAGTCAACAAAGTCTGACACATTAAGTTGTGGCAGGACTAACCCCCATGCCCCACAATAAGGCTGAGCATGGCCTGCCACCATAGGGAATGGGCTCCAATAAGCAGATAGTGCAAGTTTCACCACTGTCTCCCACATATTGAGGACCTAATCCGATCCCATGCGGTTTGCATAGCTGTCAGTCTAGGGTTCATGAGTTCCTGTGAGTTTGGTTCAGCTGTCTCTGTAGATTTCTCCCTTGCGGCATACCACACCTGTCTGTGCTCTATCACTACCATACAGTTCGTGAACTGGGCAAGGGGCTGGAGATTGAAACACACAAAGATGCACAGACAGAGAGAGACAGGTCATCCTTGATGCCAGAATGCCCCAAGAATGCCCCCATTATTGTCTTCAGGGGCAGCTTATATAGGGATAGCCATGCCCCAGCCAAACCCACCAGAAATCACTCTCCTGCCATTAGGAACTCCTGAGGTCTCCTGCTCAGAGCAGCTGTGGGCACTCAGTACAGGGAAAAAACAGTTGTTTCAGGATCTGGGGGTTCACAGCTCCCAACACTCCCTCATGATCTTTATTTCCCTTGCTCATGTATTACCTCCTCCCTCTCTTCATTTGGATTTCTGGAGCTTGGCATGGTGGTTGGTTGTGGATCTCTGCATCTTGTTCTGTTTGTTGCTGGATGAAGGCTCTATGGTGTTAGTTGTGGTATTCACCAATCTGATTAGAGGGGAAGTTCAGTTCAGGCACCCACCCCACTATTGATAGGACTCTTATTTGGGGTCATTGTTGTGGATTTTGGGGAACTTCCTTAGCACCAGGTTTATTTCTTAACCCCATAGTGGCTCTATCAAGATCTCTCTTTCATTGCTCTCCCACTTTATCCCTTTCCTCCCTTAACTATCCCATTTCTCCATGTTCTCACTCCTATCTCCTCCTTTCTACCACCCTCTCAGCCCCAGATTGAGGGGACACAAAATCGTCTACATGGTGCTGTTTTTAAGGTCATGCAGAATGCCGTAGTTATACAACAATGGAGACTTACACCAAGTGTGTGTAAAAAAGCATCTGAGGCCAGACAGTGTATGGCAGAGTGAGAACCTCTACCCAGAGTCTTTGAACAAACTTCAGGTGAGAATTTATTCATCATGGGCAGTCCAGGATATTGGCAATGACAGGAATTTTAGAAATCTGCCAAAGAAGATACAGGCACAAGAGTATGATGGAGGAAGGTCATTGGTTGATTAAATAAAGAAGCTGCTTGCCCTGATAGGTTAGAACGCAGATGGGAGGAGTAAACAGTGCAGAATGCTGGG
>NC_022012.1:58328510-58330314 GCF_000317375.1 Microtus ochrogaster
CTAGTCCAGGTGCGAGAGCTAGCTGAGAAAAGGGCTGGAGCTAAAGAGCCAAGCAGTGATTGAAAGAATGTGGTGTCCGTGTAATTATTTCAGGTAAAGCTAGCCGGAGGCGGCCGGGGTGCTGGGGCCCCGCCGCCCCTATTACTACAAGAGTAGCCTTCTCAAGAGACAGGACAAACGTGCTACAAGTGTTAGTGCTGTGGAAGCAGACCAGAAAACCTAGGGAGTCAGGAGGCTCAAGCGTGGTCGAGCCCCGAGCCTGTCTCTCTTTCTCCTTTGCCTTCTCTTGGGAGAAAAGAACCTGGGGCATAGAGGTAAGGTGGAGGCAGATGAGAGGCCCAACTGCAGTTAGAGCCCCCGGTAAAGTCCAGATGTGTGTTGGTTGGAGCCCCATGCCCAGTTAGCCTGGCATATCCAGATGAATAGACAAGACTGTCAGATCAGGGGAGTCAGCCTAGAGGGGGGCTAAGTCATGGGTAGAAGCCTAGGTGGCAGTCAGCAGCACAGCAGGGCCCTCTGCAGGATGCAGAGGAGTCAGACTGAGACTCAGAGGTCAGAATGTGACTTCTGCACTCTGGGCAAGGGAGGGGTTGGCTGTGGAGTAGGGTGGTGTTTGAGACATGACAACCTGAGCCCAGCGCACCCTCAAGCATCCACCGTGTGCCAGGCACAGAGGCTGGTCGGGAGAGGAGGCAGTCAGATGGAGAACAGGAAAAGATTCAGTTGGAACTAAATACAGGGTTGGGTAACTGCAGTGGCCGTTTTCTGAGGGCCTGCTGCCTACTTTGCTCAGGGCTATGCCTGACTTCAACACAGTGAAAGGGAGGCTGTAAGCAACAAAATGATTGGCAGGTAAGCTTTCTGTTTTCCTGGTATGACACTAGTGACCATGCTGACTTTGGGATGTGAGGAATCCCTGGAAGTTGGAAACCAGCTTGTTCACCTGGGGAACTTCTCTTCTAGTTGGCACCACACATCACTGTTCAGTGACTATATGGGATGGGACGCACCTCCTCATGCAGGGTGACAGGGAAGCACTGTAATCATGACAAAAATTAAAAGAGTGCTGTGTTGAGTGACAGGGGGATGTGGTTAGTGCAGGGACTTCTGAATGGGCCCATCAATGTGACTGATAGATCACCTGCGTGGGGGCTAATGGCTTCCTGTCAGGATGTTATCTAGAACCAGCCAGTCTGGTTGTGTGCCTGCCAGGAATGTGTGCCTCCCTGGAGGGTCTGGGAGGTCGCATCCATAATGGGAGCAAACAGCAGCTGCAGCTCCTGAGCACAAGTGAGGCTCATGCTCTGAGCCGTGCAGTCATAGGGATACGAGGAATAACCTTTGTGGCGCTGGGGAGATGGCCCACTCTAGAAAAGTGCTCGACAAGCAAGACGAACTGAATTTGAGCCTCTGAAGTCACATTAAAAATCCAGCTGTGAGTCAGGCAGTGATGGCACACGTCTTTAATCTCAGCACTTGGGAGGCAGAGGCAGGTGGATCTCTGTGAGTTCAAGGCCAGCCTGATCTACAAAGAGAGATTCAAGGCATCCAGGGCTACACAGAGAAACTCTGTCACAAAAAAAGCAAAGCCAACTGTTATGTGAGCCCACTTGTTTGTTTCCCCACCACCTGGCCGCCCAAACTCCCAAAATAACCACACGGAAACTGTATCAGTTAAATCATTGTTTGGCCTACTAGTTTAGTTTTAGCTCCTCCTCCTCCTCCTCCTCCTCCTCCTCCTTCTTCTTGTATTTTTCTAGACAGGGTTTCTCTGTAGCTTCTTTTTTGGTTCCTGTCCTGGAAC
>NC_022012.1:58330414-58347148 GCF_000317375.1 Microtus ochrogaster
CTGTCCTGGAACTAGCTCTTGTAGACCAGGCTGGCCTCGAACTCACAGAGATCCACCTGCCTCTGCCTCCCAAGTGCTGGGATTAAAGGCGTGTGCTACCACCACCCAGCTAGTTTTAGCTTCTTATTGGCTAAATCTTACATCTTAATTTCTATTAATCTGTGCATCACCACAAGGTCGTGGCCTACCAGCAAAGTTTCAGCATGTCTAGCAGCAACTCCATGGCTTCTCTCTGACTCTGCCTCTTTTCTCTCAGCATTCAGTATAGCTTTTCCCCACTCAGATCTGTTCTACCCTATCAGAAGGCCAAGACAGTGTCTTTATTCACCAATGGTATTCATAGCCTACAGAGGAGACTCTCACATCAACCAACCAAACGACAAAACAGAGCAGAAGCCAGGTACAGTGCTTGTGCAGGTGACACCTAGACCTAGGACATCCCAGCTGAACTGAGCTTCAAGGCAATAAGAAATTCTCTTTCAAATAACAAGTATACAGTACCAGAAGAATAACATCTGAGGTTCACCTCTAGCCTCCATGTGTATCCACAAACAACAGAACATAAGAATATACTCACACCTCAACACACACAAGCAGCTTTTCCGGATACACTGAGATTTTTGTCTGTTAGCCAGTGGCTCCTGCCTCATACCCTTGTCACGTGGCTGTCACGTGTGTCATGTTTGTCATGTGTGTCACATACGACACATGTGACAGGCACAAAATGCTTGCCAAATCTAACATGCGCAACAGGTTTGAAACGCATGTCAGACCCGACATGTGTCAAACCCATCATGGATGCCGCACCCCTCAAGCACGCCAAGCCTGACAAGCATGTCAAATCCGTCACGTGTGCCAAATCCATCACACGCTCCGAAACTATCACACGTGTCGAAGCTGTCACTTGTGTCAAATCTGTCGCTCATGTCGGGACTGCACAAGTGTTGAATCCATCATGTGTGTCAGGGCTGTCACGTGTGTCATACCTGTCGCACACCGTGTTTGCCATGTGTGCCGAGGTTGGCATGCATGACGTGTGTCATGCATGTCATATTTGTCATGCATGTTGTGACTGTCACGTGTGTCGTGTCTGTCGTGTGTCTCTTGTTTGGTGTGCTGTTATGTTTGTCACACGTGTTGCTCTGTCACACGTGTCATCTGTTGAGTGTGTCATATTTGTCATGTGCGTCTGGTACAGTTTTAATTGTTAAATTCAACTATATGAATTCTATCAGATAATTTATCAATACCCTTTGACATGGATTCAATTTTGTCTGTCAAATTAATGTTACTCTTTTCAATAGTATTAATTTTTTTCAGGTAAATTTTGATTTTCGATGGTATTAATCTTGTCAACTAGCTGTTCATTATTAGCCTGTAAAGATTGTATCATTTCTAAAAGTGTCTCATTCTTGGCTCTGTTATCAAACCATTTTCTTGATGATATAATATAAATAAAAAAACTGAGTTCCAATATCCAATAAATGGATGTATCACTATAACCATAAAAGCCTTGCAGAATACAATTTATAGTATTAGAAAAAAGTTACTAAAATTCTCTATGGCATTATTGTTTGCAATTATATAACTTTCAAGTTTATTGATTTATTAATTAGTAAAATATTTACCTTATGTTATATTATGAGGTCCGGTAAATCGTTTTAGGTGTAATAATCTTAATTATCCAGCAGGCGTCATGGTGGCAGAGTTGTGACCAATAGCACAACCTGATGCCACAAACAGTTCTGAGCTGAGCAGCTTTTTTTTTTTTTGCCTTGGTGCTGATTAAATACTGAGAAATATGCTTTGCTTGACAAATTAAAAGCAATTAAATCAATTCCATACATGGAGCAAGAAGCCCAGAACTCACAGGCAGGGAGCACAAACTGGAAGCTGCTCAAGTAGCCACATAGCAGGAACAAGGCAGTAGGGAGCATGTGTGTGAGCTTGGGAAATTTCCAAGTTGCCACACACTCTTAGCTCTGCTGTGGTGGTGGTTTTACAAAAAAATGTTTTATTAGGTAAAAGCAAGCCAAGTGGGTGGGGTGGGAGACTTTTTGGGCAGTGGATCAATTAGGCCTTTAAGTCAGTACACTTGGTAGGTGTGAAGTTTGGGTCCATGTTGGGCGCCAGATGTTTAAGGATGCTTAAAAGAAATCCCACACTAGCTCAGAATTGAGTATAATAGAAGGTTATTTATTTAGGGGAGACTCACAGATCACATGCCTCTGCTCAAATGGGGAACAGCAACTTAATCCCACAACCAGAAGAGTGGCCAGACCCGTAGTTTACATCTGCATTTATAGTATAAGAGGCCACGCCTAAGTGGGCAGGTAACTTAAAAGCTACTGGCTGTAGGAACTCCTACATCATACATATATACATATGTGCACATGTGTGCACATACACACACATCTTCTTCATCATCATTATCAGGTTAATAGAGAGATTTCCTTTCAATTTAAATTATGTCATAGAAATAGCTACATGAAAGGATTCACCTATCGATGTCTCTCACAAAAGACTGCAATTGTCTCAAACTACCTTAAACAGCATATTACTGTTGAGTAAATCTTTTACTCAAGTAGCATTTGAAAACAAGCATAATTTTTTCTCAAGGTTTTTATTCTCATAAAATGAAATTCTCCATCATGTTAAAATGATACTTGATGCTACAAAGATGAAACAATACACACACATCCATTTGTAGACTACAACTAGAATCTGAATCTTCCAAAAGAATAGATAAAATGTCCAGAACAAGCAACCATTTTTCCCTAATGTAGTGCATTCTGACTGTTTCAGGACTATCTGAAATAAATAAGGTCATTTTTGGAATATTTCTGAAGATCAAAAGAAATGCCAGGTTTCTTTCAGCTTAAATGACAAAAATGGTAAAATAAAGCACTTTAATTAATCCAAAGAGAAGCTTATGGTGTGCTGAGTATTCAGAGAGAAATAAAGCATGGATATTATATTGAACCATTCATTACAGAGGGAACAGAAAGAGTCCATGAAAATGCTTAGTGGAGTTGGGTGGAGGAACAAACAGATCTTGTGACAGGCAACATGAAGAGAAGAGAATGGAATCACATGAAATAATAGGCTGGTACTTTTGGTTTAATGTCTATAATTTAGTGCCCAACTCCTAGATTTTAATTGTAACACTCACAAAATGAAGTATCTTTAACATTGTGAAGTAAGAGCAATAAAGTTTAAAAGAATGGCTGTTCTTGAATTGAGGTACAACTATAGGTAGGCAAAATTGCTTCAGGAAGTTATAAAAATCCCATTTCCAGTGGTAGTCAACTACTTATTAACTGTTGGTTAGGGCATCCTAACCCCTGAGATCTCCAAAAACAATATAGACAGTTATCACTGCTATCAGCTGTCCACCAGAACTATAAGTCTCTGTTGCTAAAGATATCATATATCTTGATTGTGAAACAGAGGTGTCAAGCTGTAAGTACCCAGAAATTTCCCTAAGACTTAAAATTAACCTGTTTATGTTAATCTATGCTCTGCTACATAATTTATTACCTCTTCTTAGTACCCTGAGTCCAATTTCCTCTACCTCTTGCTTGCAAATCTCTGGCCTCAGATTCTTCCCCCAGAGTTTCTATCTTTGCCCAGAAGTCCCATCAATCCTTTACCTGCCTAGCTATTGGACAATCAGCTCTTTATTAAACTAATCAGAAGGTTGTTTAGGTGAGAAATTATAGAGATACATCCTCACACAAATTACAAAAAAAAATTATTGTAACACCGACTCTGAAAACTGTTGCAACAATACTGACCACCCATGCAAGATGATCCACTGGTACAATATTGGCAAGTCTGTGATATGGTTAATAGCTACTTTCTGACTAAATCCATTGCCTTATTTACAGAAACATATTCATACTTGGTACTAAAAATTCAGTCAGCAGTTCATGATTCAGAAGGACTTCATGCAGAAGCTCCTTCTCTTATTCTTCTAAGTGGATACGATGTGCCTGTCAAATTTTCTTCTAAAAATTATGTTTATATCCATAGCATTATGTTGCTATCAGCTTTGGATAGCAAAACTTCTTTTTGCAATTGTCAGTGTTGAGTACTGAGAATCATAACTTGTCAAAGATCAGATAAAAATGACAGTTGAACACATATCCATGAATGAGACTCCCATATCAATCCCTCCAAAGTTTAGAGAATCTTCCAGAAGACAGGGTATAAATAATGCAAGAGCAGGAGGCACTGAAGCAGGTGGGGTAGGTGGGGAACATCGAACTCCAAGCATGATAAGCCTCTTTCATTTTTTAACTAAGCTATGATTGCTTGCACAGGATCTCCATAAAATTGAGCCTTTCAACAACTGGCCACAGAAGGCTCACAGGGTTCCACCCCATCCTGAGGATTTAATATTTGATAGGGGAGGGAGAAACATTTTCTTCAGCTTTGCAGCCACTGGTCATGGTATCTTTAATTTAGTACAATCTTATCCACTCCTCTCTAAACAATCCTAAAGAAACTCACTGAGTCTCAGTCTTGCACACACACACACACACACACTGGAAACAAGAAATTGGGAAAGCTGAAAAGAAGAGTTTTATCAAGAGTGGGACAAGACAGAGTAATATGGATTGAATTTAATTTACATGTATTTTGTTCACCTAGGAAACATAATAATGAAACCCATCATTTTTTATAATTAATATATACTATACTAAGAAAAACCCAGAACGATTATTACTGTAGCTCAGTCTTCTTTCTATGAGAATGCTACTTTGAAATGTCTAATACCAAAATAAAATCTTAAAATGTCTTAAAATTCATCTTACGACTTTACTTTTTAATTAAAATAATTTCTTCTGAGAAAATTTATATCACACTATATATTTGAGCAAACGTACAATTCACAGATCTAGCAAATGAGAAATCCTGTGGAAAGCTACAGAGTTATGAAGACAAAAGTTGGGACTGAAATTTATTTTACAGAAAAAAACACTGAAGGAGTCCATAGTTCAACAGAATTGAAGAAAGAAGACATGTAGCTATCCCAATAATTTTATTTATGTTACAGAAATACTAGGAATAAAAAACAGTAAAATACCATTCAATGGTTATAGCTGATGTATTTTCAGAGAAGAAAAAATACAGCTTTCATTTCAGAATAAAATAAGAGTGAAGGGTAGGATAGGATGAGAATATTATCGGAAGAGACATTAAACAAGGGAAAGGCTAGGGAAAGGGGAGAGTGACCAACCAAGGGCAGTCCAAGAGGCAGGCAGAAGAAATGTGTGTTTTATATAGATCTGAACTGCTCATTGGGTGGGACTTTTAAGAAGAAAGGTGAAGCAATAAATGATCCTCTTTAGTTATGTTCTGTGTTTATCAAAAAATGCTTCTTTTAACTTAACTCCCTATGAGTTGCCTAAGAAAAGGCTGACTGCTACATGGACAGTTACATGCTATCATAAGTAAGGAATAAGAATAGGAGGGCTGAATTTAGACACAATGCATTATATACATGAATGGATTAATTGGAACTTTTAAAAAGACTAGTAAAAATGTTTAGCATTTTGTGTTGTCAAGTAATATGACCACTTTTGATTTTAGGTTTTCTGTTCTTCAAGATTATTTCCTGTTCATTAAATGAAAACATCAAGACAGTAGTAGCTCCCTGACAGATGGGTAGGAGGAATTCTTATTTTTACTTCTTGAAAGAAGAGTAATGTTTCTTTAGAATTTGGAGGGAAAACCTAAAATGGTAAATTGCCAGACACTCCAAGGAAGCAACAATGCATTTGGGTCCCTCTTGTGTTAACTAGAGTGCTGAGCAGAAAATGTTCTGGGAGCAAAGAGGCACTTTACCTAGGGAGAGTAAACATGGGACATAAAAGTTATTGATTCTTACTTTGATACTGTCCCAGAAGCAGATGTTTGAACAGTAAGCACACCCTAGAATTTCCCCTGAGTACACCATTAACCCGTATTCAAGGTTGATTTTAAGTTCTCAGATACAGATAAAACCTCCAGATCCCCCCATGATCACAGAGAGCAGAGAGGTTGCATTATGGAGAAAGCACTATAGAGCATTTATGAGCAAGGCCAATGTCCCATCCTGTGTGTTTGGCTTGCCTGCAGGAAGGTCAGTCTGCTGAGCACCATCATGTACAAAATAGAACACGTTAGATGTAATAAAGACTCGGAATGTAGTTTTTAGCAGAGACTGCATTTTCAGTGCAATTTAAACTGACTCATAAAACATATGGTAAGATGGGCTGGTTTGGGAAGAGTATATCTTTCCTAATATATAGGTCTGTTACAGCTGTTGGCATTCACAGTGGACAAGACTAAAGACTATGTCTGCAGGACGGCTCGGCCGCTGTGGTAATCTGCTGTGGTTTGACTCATCATGTCTGGGTCTTTTGTCTTATAGTAGTTTATGACTATGTATGTATTGGTCTGTTTGGCTAAATTAAAAAGAAAAAAATAATGGGTGGGTTAATAGTAGCTGACCGAGTAAAAAATTTAATGATATGAAATTATTTGAAAGCATTAAGTGCTAGAGACTTGTAAAACCAGTAGTAATGAAATGAGAGTTGAATGGCTGATTATAACTTCAGAGCTAAGAGGGCCCTTTGAGAGCCTCCTAGATTAAGCCTCTCATTTTGCAGATGAGGAACTGGCTTTCCAGTAACTAATGGTAGAAAGAGAAGATCGGAGAAGAGAAAGTGAATTCATTATCAGACCTACTAAATTTGAAATGCACGTAAGATACTGGGAAGGAAATACTGATTAAGCATTGGATAATGCATCATAGGTCTAGGTTTTCTAATCTTTTCTGTGTGTTTTTGTTCTAGACTAAACTTGTCAAAAGATAACTATGACTTGTTAAGTATCACTCAAGAGTCATCAGGAAAGGGACATATTTCTTTGGACTGGAACCCTGGGAATAAACAGATTAAGCTAGCTTCACCCTTCACTCAGTCCAGTATCTCCTCCTGAGGGTCCTACATAAGAGTCTGCAGCAATCCCAGCTTCTCCGTGGGTCGGCCTGTATCCTGAGAGGTGTCTCTTTCTCTACACCCTCAAGACACTCATCCTTTACGGGAACCTAGATCCTTTTCAATGGAGGTGTAAAGCAGACTGTAAGCCTAGGTCTCTAACAGACACATGTGTACAGGGAGGCTTCTGTCAGCTTAGAGTTTGAAAGATGAAAATGAATCCCTATGCAGGAAAAAAAAATGAAAACCACAGGGGTGTTTTGCTCCCCAGTGTGCAAGGGAAGAGTGCCAAAACAAAGAAATAAGCAGCAAACTTTCTGAGGCCTCATTTTTGTGATTTTTTTTTCTGGCTTAATTCCTACTTTGTTGTGAAAGCCCCAGCATCTGAAAACAGACACTCCCACACTAAATGATTTTTGGCATCTTTTGGAAAGGAGGTATGTGTGTGTGTGTGTGTGTGTGGTATTTAATATTATTGCTAACTACAAACCAATGAAATGAGTATTTTTGAAGAGTTAACCTGATAAATTTAGTTTACATTTTTCTCATGATTTTAAAATACAACCATCTTAAGAGATGTATATAAATAACTTCAGTGTGGGACCCTCTCTTCGCCCTACCTGAAAAACTACCTCTTCCTGTGACTTCATTTCCTGGATCTCAGAATTTTCCCCAAAGACCCCAGGATCCAAATTTCCCAATCGGCAAATGACTGCTTGGAAATGAGATAAGCCTTGGTCTAGCAGAAGGATGTCTTGTAGTCTCTTTGTTCTGAGAACAGTGGGACATCCACACAGTACAGTTCGTCCTACAACATGGTGAGGAAATGCCCACTGAGATTTTTCAATCTGCCATTCTTATCATGAATTGCTAACAAATGTCTACATTCTTCAGTGCTGCTAGTGGGGAAATATTACCTAAATCAAAGAAGTAAATAAAACCTATCTCCTCACTTACTCCCTCCACCTCACTCCCTACCCTCCTCCCTTTTAATCTAAGAAAATCAGAGGGTTGATACTGTCTGACTAGAATGCCTGAGGGACAAAGGCAATGATGGACATTTCTCCATCAAGTCTGTAGAAAGCTGCATGGGCCAGGGACTTCTGACACTCGTAATGACTAGAAGGGGTTTGCTGTACCCATTATGAAAACAAAAGCAGACCGGAGAAAGCACTTGGTTCATTAAAGGAAGCAAATCTCTTAGGCTTGAAACCTCCAGTCTAACAGCTCAGTTTCTTCCTGACTCTTACAAGCCCACTGTTCCTCCTGTGACAGACCTTGTTTACAGTGCTATTAGGCACAGGAGTTCCTTTATTCAAATCTTTCTCTTCACACTTGCAATTTGTGCATCCTTTCTGGGAGGGGAGGCAATCTAGCCCTGCCCAAATCTGTGACTCACTGCTACATAAAGATGCAGCTGAAATTTGCAGTTGCTTTTCCTGAAAACTTTAGTGTGTTGGCCAGGGTCCATTTTTATCTCCATTCTCTGTTTCAGTGGGGTTGTAAACAGGGAGAGAAGAGATTTTCATCTAATTATGGTTCTAAGATTTCCATTAAAGGCAAATCATTAAAAAAAATCAGGGTCAAACAACCTCAGCAGATTCTTACACAATAACCGAAGTTAGCCTATTTCTTGCTATGCATTAGTTAGGTTAGCATGGTTTGGAACCATTAACCATGTCCTGGGGTGGTGATCATGAGTATTTTTTAGGACTTTCTAAAGGAGTCCCTGTGTAACTACCCAAAAGAAGAAAAATTACAGGAACACAATGTTCCTGTAGATACCATCTTCCCAAATAGAAATTATGCAATCTGAATATAGGAAGTTTGTCCAAAAAACAAAAACAAAACATAGTTTTGTATGACCCCAGACAAAATATAGTGCTGGTCAC
Organism: Microtus ochrogaster; assembly: GCF_000317375.1. Classification (NCBI taxonomy): domain Eukaryota; kingdom Metazoa; phylum Chordata; class Mammalia; order Rodentia; family Cricetidae; genus Microtus; species Microtus ochrogaster. The sequence goes on from NC_022012.1 coordinate 58,339,296, forward strand.
ACTGCACATACACAGTATGGTTAGAATATTTGACATGGGTTATGAAATATGAGTCACAGTTTTTTCACCGGCATGATCTAAGTACATGGCAGTTTTTCTCTGCATCCTGAGAGGCTGGCAGATAAGTGACAGAACTAAAAGGCACGATTGTCAGAATTTGGAGTGGGACTCTGCCTCCACTTCTTCCTCGCAGTGCTGGCACTTTGTTTGGCTTGAACCTGTAGAGCTGTCCTGCATGCTGCCAGAGCTTCCGTGAGTTTTGATGTGCGTCAGCCCTGCTGTGTCTGGAAGACACTGTTTCCTTGGAGTCACCCACCATCTCTGGCTCGAACAGTCCTTCTGGCTCTTCCACATAGGAAGGGGGGAGGTCTAATAAAGGTATCAGGTTTCTGAGAAGAAAGGAAATGATACACAGGAAGTCTCTTCTTCAGAAGAAGGTGTTGGAGTGTGTCTATAAGTAGTTGAAGGAGACCTAGAAATTTGGTTTCTAGAATTGCTTTTCATTAGCTTATTCAGGATTAGTACATAACAACAGGTATAATCTGGTGTTCTACTGCTGTGTCACACTAACTAGCAAATAAGTATAATTGATGTCACAAGTGGTAATAACTTCATACTTGTGATTGCCACACACCCTGTAATTTGGACTGGAAAAGCAGTCCCCTTCTCATAAGCATGTGGGCCGTTCAATCTATAACAGCTGGATGCTTTTAAACGAACATGAAAAGATTTTCTCTATATTTTAAACATTATAATTCTGAGGAGTGCACAAAACCTGCAAACAATAGCATTTTCTGTAAAACACCCACTCTGCCTTTGGTGCACAGCACCAATATGTTGGATCGGGTACAGCAAGAGAACAATCTCTTTCTGCCTTAAGGTATTTCCACCTCAATGAGATAAAATCGTTATGCAATTCCCTCTGCCCTTTTACAAAATGAGTTGGATAAAGCTGAAGATGTTGTTGTTCTGAACATCCTAATCACTGACTCATTTGTCTGTTGGCATGTGACCATTTTCAGTCACGCACATTTTAGTTGAGCGCCCACCTGAATATTTGAAGTGTGAAACGGTTTCATGAGTGTGGAGGCTTCAATTAGGGTATGCAGGAGTGGGGTAGGATGTTTTACGGCTTGTGCAGAGTAAGCAACAAGAAGAGTGGCCATGTACAAAACTCAGTCAGATCATGGAATATCTGAGCATCGTGAATGACACTGATTGGAAAAACTCTAAGTATAAGAACACATAGATTTGCCAGGGAGTTTGAGATTTACACAGAAAAGTTTCCTGTGCAAAACAGGTGAAAAATGATTTAGAAAAGTCCTCAAGATTCTAAAGAGTGTTTGCTGCCTAATCCAAGGATGACGTGAGACACCTGAAAGTATTTAGATGTGAAAGAAAGGGAATAGAAGGTTCACAGAAAAAAGAAAATGCCTTAGAACAATTATATAGAGGAAGAGGCATGGCAATTTGTATAATTACTGAGGAGAATCAAGAAAAGTTGAGTAAGAATTGAGAAGCAGAATGTGGGAGGCAGAAGGGGTAATACTGATCCCACCACTATAGGGAACTCACTGGAGCTTTGATGGGGAAACACTGTATCTCACCTGGGCAGGAAATTGGTCAAGCAGCTACAGACAGAGGCAGAGGAGCTCCTGCATTGAAACGAAGTGGGGGATCTGTAGCTCCCTTGGAACTGAGTCTGGGCTGTGTGCTTTGCTTTAGTTTGGGACAATTTCTTGCATAGACACACAACGAAGCAAATATGTTGTGTTTAGAGAGGAACTGGCACAGGTGATTGTGAAACTAGCTCTCCCCTCTGAGAGAGCGCTTCTTTTCTTGAGTCAAAAGTTGAAATGAGCCGAAAGGAACCAGGGAAGGAAAAGTAAGAGAAACCTTTATGATTAGAGAAATGAGAAAATCTTTTTCTTTAAAATTTCTCTGTTGAAACTTTGAGGGTTTCACATCATGTACCCAAATTCTGTTGACCTCCCAGGCCCTCTTTATCTCCCCTCACCCCTGCTGTGCTCCCCACAAAATAAATCAAAACCAAGTAAACAAGCAAACAAATAAAAGGAAGAACAATAACAATAAAAACAACAAAAAACAATAAACCAAAATAGAGACAAAAACCACACCAGGAACAGAACTGCTTCCCTTCTGTCCTGCCTCTCCATCACCTCTTCATCTATCCTGGTGGAATTGGAGGATTTAATTGGACTGGCAAATGTTCATTTCAATGAATCTCTGGTCGAATTCAAGGCCTCTGATTTCTGCTCCATCGTCCTCACTGGATCCTCAGGAAAGCTCCTCTATGATATCCTGTGGCTGCCCCAATATCTTATGGGTATCGTTCCCCAGGGCCAGTCTCTTCACAGCTCCTGCAGTACTAGATGAGGTAGTTGTTAGGGTGCATTCACCCAAAAGCCCAGTTGTGGCCTTGGGTGTTAGCCAGGCAGCTCAGATTAAGCCACTGGGGCCACCCACCTTGGGTGTGGGGACAGAGTCAGCAATCAGGATAGGTTCATTCTTTTCTGTGGTGAGGGGTTGAGGCTCCCAAGTGCAAGGACAGGGTCTTTGGCTGTTTTGGTCAATGAGATACAAGGCCAGCTTTCCCAGGGCAGTGAAGGACAGGGCCAGCTTAGTATAACACTCAGATTTCATCTTTCATGGTTCCTAATGGTCTCCTATGACGAAACAGGCCACAGACATCAACATAGATCCCAGCTGCGGCTGAACCATGGATCCAGACATGGCCCTTGGCTTAGACCTGGACAACATTCTGTGTGGAAGGAATGGCCACTCAGGTGGGAATGGTTCTAGCAGCTGTGTGGTCATTGGACACAGATCTTGGCTGCATTAGGGCCACATACCCTGGTATGGTTTTCAGCTGTAGCTCAGGCCCAGATGTCACCATATCATTGAGTAACAGCACAGGCCACTCAGATCTGGATGCATCCCAGCCCTTGGTAACCAACCTGGATTGAGGTGCCTGGTTTGGCCCTGAGCTTCTTCACAGTGCTAGATGGCTATTGGAGCCACATATGCCAATCTTGACCCTGGCCTCTATAGGACCACAGACCCAGACATAGCTCTCGGTAGCAGACTGAGCCTGAATGACACCCTGGCCCCGGTGCTTGGCATGAGGACCACATCATTTTAAGGAAATAAGGGGCAGAGAAATGGGAGAGATTGAGAAGTAGAATGGTTCATATCCCATGGAAAGACACATTAAAGAAGAAACATAGTTGGAAAGGAGTGAACAGATGTTGGAGGCCAGCTTGCCAGCTGGGGCCATGGTGCTGGTGGCAGGGAGTAGACTGGGGAAGAAGAAAGGTCTGCTTGCCACCCGAGACCATGGTGATGTCTGGATCAGGCTGCAGCCAAGGGCTATCTGTGGCCATCTGGTCTCACATTAGCCAGGGTCTGTGTTGATATCCATGGCTCCTGTTGTGGTCGAGTGCCATGCTGACTGCAGTGGGCTGGGCTGCCTCTTGGGGCCACATCCGGGTCCACGAGCTGTGTTGCCACTGGGGCTGTACTGATCTGAATGGTCTTTGCCATCACCTGGGGCCATGGTGACAGCCAGGACTAGGCTGCTGCTGAGGACCATATCTATGTCCATGGTTCCTACCACCACTGAGGTCTGTGTTGATGTCCATGTCCCCATGGTGACACCAAGGGCCACATGAAGCCTGGGGTCTGGGCTGCATCCTGTGGCATTGTTGCCGTCCAGGGGCCATGCTGCTGTCAGAGCTGTCCTGATCTGAGTGCCTAGAGCAAACACTTGGAGAAAGGATGTCCAGATAGGGAAACTCCAAAAAGGAAAACAAGTTCTGTTTATCTTCTCCATTAGGGCTTCTAGGAGTACGTACTATACAGAGTCATAAACTACAGTTGTGGTTAGAAGGTGAGCAAGGATCCCACCCCATGTTTGGAAAAATCTTATTTAAAGAACATTCCCTCTTTGTAGCCTTTTGCAGACTTTTACCAGAAAGCTATTCTGCTCTCAATTAATAAATCCAACTGTGGTTGCATCAATTTAATATTACTGACCCAGAATGCCTGGCGTAGCCTTCAACCTCAATAACTGAACAGACCATTTCTGACTGTTTTCCTGATGACTTCCCTTTTCCTGAAGTCCTTACTCTGCCCCTTTAAAATGTAAATGAACTTCACAGTCTCTTGCTAATTTTATAATGGAAGAAAATATCTTCCAAGAACCTGGATATTGCCTTTTGGAAAAGCAATCATGGAGGAAGAGATTATCTGGTCCCCATGGGAGGATAGGAGCCAAAATCCAATGTCTACAATTGTTAGCAAGCGCAGATGGCCTAGCTACAGAAGGAAACACTTGGGAGCTCAAGAATAACCTCACATCTCATTGAGCAACTGCCTCTCACCTGGGCTTCTCTAGGATTTCCCAAGTGCTCACCCCTTCAGCCTTTACTTTTACTACACAGTGTTACATTTCTGAGTGTATCTTTTTTATTAATATAAAGTTGGCCCATGTAACATTTCTGTGTGTAGCCAGTAAAATAGCACAGGGGAGGGTAAAGCAAATGCCTGGGCCCAGAGAAGAGGGAGGATTCCTTGAACATCTGCTATCTACAAGAAACTGCAGTTTTGCTTAGAGTTTCAAGTAAGTGTAATTATATTTAATTTATCAAGAGGGCATGATTTGTCCTAGAATTTTCCAGAATGTTTCAGAATGAAGAGAAAAGCTGTGGTATTCCCATACCCAACTCTATAATTGATAGTGCATACATATCTAAATTGCAATAACAATTGTATGAATGTTTGTTGACACATCTCATCTCACTAGCTTTCTGCAGTGACTAACACAATATGGCCTTGATGTCTTAGAGCCTACACACCACCTCCTTCTTCCATTTTGCCTTAAAGACTAAGGCATACAATTTCTAGTTCATTCAATTTTATCATCAAGACATACATGAAAGAAAAGAGGGCTTGTAACTTCCTGTTTCAACCATCACTATGTGATTGGGGACAAATGGGTTTCCAGTTTGGCTTCAGTATATTTAGATACAAAATGATAAGATGATAGAATCCATTTCACAAAATTTAACAATGGGTTATGTAATAAAAATGTGTAGAAATACTTGAAGATTTTTATGCAAATAATAAATCAATAGTAGGAAAATCAAATTATCAGCTGACCCTTGGGGTGAGCAGTCTGCATTGGTATCCCATCCTTCTCACGTATTAATATAATCATTTTTAAACATTAAACACATCTAGTAAATTTTTCTTTATTAAATAGCCACCAGAAATTCATGGTTTTCTATACTAAATGCATCCCATTTTAAGGTTACAAGTTAGGATGCTTTAAAAATAATATATCATTTGTGAGTATGAATAACTCATTGCTTTGGAACAAGGGGTAATAGTGACATAGGGAACGAAAAGGAGCAATGTTTAATCGTGGAAATCTTCTTTCCCTTTTGACCTATTGGCTACCAGGTCAAGGGAGAAAGAAGCAGAAGGGGCAACAGAAAGTTTCTGATAGACCCATGAGCAGGAATGGAAACAGCCCTGCAGGAGACAGGTTGGGTAAATCGGCTCAATTGTTTTCTAGCCTATAAGGAATATATAGGATACAGAGCCTGGGGACAAACCCTAAATTGCAGTAATTAACAAACTCCTATCACAAAACTTAGTATGTGGCAGTCAGTTCCTGTAGCAGAGCTTCTAGAGCAAGTCTTCTTAGTAGAGATCTGTGCCAAGGGTCAAGCTAAAGACAAATTAAGTGCATGGCTTAGCTTTTAGATAAGGTCAGTCCTTCAGGCCCAGGGATATTCTCCAGATAAAGGCAGGTTGGGGCAGGAAGTTCTGCTGGAGGGAGGGAGCTTCTTGTTGTCAGCTTATTTTAAAATAAGCTGCTAGGCCATGAGGAGGCTGCGACCTCTGGCCAGCCAGCAATGACTTCCAACATATAATGCCATACATATATGTGCAATGTTATAATGCAACCCATCCATCATTTGGCATGTTGACTAAGAATTAATTTTATAAAGGCACAAAGAAAAAAGAGAAAGCTAGGCATGTTTGAATGTTTGTTGAAGGAAATGGTTCCTTTACAGTGGAAAACTATGTATGCCCAAGGAAATTAATTTTACCTACCAGGTTTGATGATTAGTTTGCTCTGACCTAAGTGAAACTGCTTCAATGTACACATTGGCTTAAAAGAAGTGTGCAAAAAATTCTGAACTTCATGAACGTTAGCTGACAGCAATTTGTTCTTTGTGAGGCTGCATTGTACAAGTGAAAACAAAGCAACTAACTGTTTCGAAATGACATGAGGTGTATTCAAGTGAGGCTACCAGAAAAGCTGAATGAAGGGATAAAGGAAGAAAAATCAAACTGGGTTAGGTGAAACCATCCAAGGATGGAGAACACGCCAGAAGCCAACAGGGAGCCATCGCTTCCCTACTACTCCACGGTAAATAAGAAAATAGGTCAAATTACACACTCAGAGAAGAGCCATATGCACTGTGAATGGGGCTGCTTGGCAGAGGCACTGATCTCACACATGAAGATTTTACCTACGAACAGCAGGTTCATCATGAAACAAAAGGAAGAAAAATCCCTGGTGATTCCAGTTACTTGCTCTGCTAGTGACACTCATATGCTCAACATATCTGAAGCCGCATGGTGGCGTATACTGTAACTGGAAATGTATTTATTCCAGAGGATAGAATTTAGTGCATACGTAGAGATCACACGTGGAGGAGCAAGGCCTATTACACTTGTCTCTCAGCATCCACCTTCATCCTTTGCTTAGCAGAAAAGACATTCATCTACAGCTCAAGGAGTAAGCCTATGGTTATCAAGTCAAATCAGAATCTCAGCTTTAATCTGCTACAGTGAACAAGAGTGGGTAGAGGGATTACTTAACATAATATGCATTTGCTATTGACCTGCCTGCCTTTGGTTGTCACGAGCTTTCTTTAGCTTCTTCCATACCTATTTCACATTGTCTGCATACCCTCTTCATGAGTATCATAGCTGTTTAAGCTGTTTAAAGTTTTCTTTCCCTTTATTATTTTCTTTTTGAGATTTTTTTAAAATGTATTTTACTTTTGTTTTTGTGTGTGTTTGTCTCTGTGTGTGTTTGTGCACATGTGTGTAGATATCCATTGGGTACTTAAAAGGCTGTGTGAACCCACAGAACTACAAATGATGAATGAGAGCTATCTCTCTGATGTGAGTGCTGGGAATTGGGTTCCGGCCTTGTGGAAGAGTGGCAAGCAATCTTAACTATGAGGCATCTCTCCAGCCCCTGTGCTTACATTATTGCACTGTTTTATTTTATTTTGCTCATTTCCTGTTTCTACTAGGTCACAACAGCTCTCCAAAATCAAAGGGAGTACTAAGAAAACCAAGAGAAAAATAAATACTACTGAGCAGGCTGCTTAGAGATATGCTCCCTTTTACTCTCTGCATGTATTTAAGCCATTTTATCCTTAATATCGAATCAAATTTCCTGGCAATAGCCAGGAATTGCCCAGAGGCAGCATCAGCTTCCAAACTAATGAAATAAAGGATATCTTGCCTGATGGAAGGGATCTTTTGCTTACTAAGCCTTCCAAACCAATTGAATAAAAAGAGCAGAGAGAGTGAAGCTTAGAATCAGTTTCTTAAGGATTCACTACTGTCTCTAGAAGGTTACCAACACAACACCTACTGCAAGTGGACAGTGTAGATTGTTTCTTCTTTCCTTTTTTACAAAATAAAATCCTAGCAACACTGGGTTCTTTCTCCTGGCTTACTTTGTTGTATTACTGGTATTTGTTTTGTTTCTCTTCCTTTTTTTTTTTTTTTTTTTTTTT
>NC_022012.1:58347248-58348623 GCF_000317375.1 Microtus ochrogaster
AGGCTGGTCTCGAACTCACAGAGATCCGCCTGCCTCTGCCTCCCGAGTGCTGGGATTAAAGGCGTGCGCCACCACCGCCCAGCTTCTCTTCCTTTTTGAGATTACAAAATAGCAAATATCCTTATGACAAATTCATATGTATTTAGTTTTTTTATCATACTCCCCACAATTTTTCCTCTTCCCCAATCTCTATTTTTAACTTTTATTTTTAAAAATTATAAATAAAAATTTTGTACACTGAAATTAATCACATCCACATCTACACACATTGCTGAACTTCTAGAGTTAGAATAGCCTGTGTGAAGGTTGAAGCTTCACATTGGGTATTTCTCCAGTCCTTCCATTCCTAGAATTCCCCTTCCACTTTCCTATCACGTGGTCTATTATGCACCTGATCAATATATTTCAAAATTTTCTCTCCTAACTGTGGCTACTATTTGCTGAACTTCTAAATACAATCAGAAAAGAAATAGAAGCTAGGATCTGCCTATGAGATAAACTATCCTCATGTGTCTTACTGAGTCTGAATTATTTCATGCAGCGTGACATTTTTTTCAGTTTAATTAATTTTCCTGAAAATTTAACAATTTTAGCTAAAAAATTTAACAATTATAATTAAAAGTTTAACAATTATAGCTGAAAAAATAGTTCATTGTATATATTGTCTCATTTTCTCAATCCATTTATCTGTTAACAGGCATTTGACTTGCTTTCACTTCCTAGCTATTTTGAATAGAGCCATAAAAAACATGATGAGCAAGCATCTATGTGAGAATATCGAGACTTTTGAGAATCTGATCAGGAAACTAATAGATGGGCCATTGTTGTAGTTTGAATGAAAATGATCCCAATAGGCTCATCTATTTGAATGGTTGGTCCCTCATTGGTGGAACCGTTTGGGAGGGAAGAGGTGTGACTTTGTTAGAGAATCACTGAAGGTGGAATTGAGGGATAAAGCCTATACCATTCCTTGTTAGCTCTCTCTCACCTCCTTGTGTTTGTGGGCTAGGATGAAAATTCTCAACTATTGCTCAAATACCATGCCAAGCTTGCCACCATGCTCCCAACCATGTTGATCATGGACTTATCCTTTGAATATGTAAGCCTATAATAAGCTATTTCTTTTATAAGTTGCTTTATTCATGGTATCTAAGCACAGCAATTTAAAGGTAAGTCCTACAGTCATATAGTTGTATTTTAAAATATTTGAGAATTCCCACACGTAATGAGCAAAGGTTCCCTTTCTCCAAAACTTCTTTAATATTTGATGTCATTTATTTTCTCTTTTAAAAACTATTTTACTGGCCGGGCGGTGGTGGCGCATGCCTTTAATCCCAGCACTTGGGAGGCAGAGGCAGGCGGATCTCTGTGAGTT
>NC_022012.1:58348723-58353489 GCF_000317375.1 Microtus ochrogaster
TCTCGAAAAAAACCAAAAAAAAATTATTTTACTACTACTACTACTACTATTATTTTGTTGTCATCATTGCTTTTCGAGACAATGCCTTTTTATGAATCACTGGCTATACTGGAGGCTCTACCTGCCTATTATACCTGGCTGCCAACTGTTTTCTTGATGAATACTGTTCTGACTTGAGTGAGAGCTAAGAACATTGAATATATCTTAAAATATTTGTCAACCATTTGTGTGTCTTTATCTGAGAACTCTCCTTCCACATTTTAGCCTTCTAAGTTTCATTTTCTATTCTTTTTAGGTTTTGAATTTTTGCATATTCTAGATATTAGTTATCTGTGATGTCTGCAGCTGGCAAAATTTCTCTCCCATTCAGAAGGTTGGATCTTTACTCAATTCACTTTCTTTTGTTTTATAAAACCTAATTATTGTCATGAGGTCCCAGTTGTCAATTGCTGTTCTTATTTGCTGACTGATTAGATTCAGATTCAGAATGTTCTTATCTTTGCCTATACCATAGTTATTTTACCTATAACTGTTTCAGAGTGTTATGTCTTACACTGGTAACTTTTTGCCATCTTACCATTAAGTGAATTCTCACTGGATGATGTAGCTTCTCAAATCAGAATGCTAAGGCAAGAAGAGAGTTTCAGAGTTTGACCAGTTTTGACTACGTAGTAGCTCCGGATCAGCCTCGGGTAGGGGTGAATATCATGAGCTTATATCAGAAACAATAATAGCCCCAACACCATAAATAATGCCTTTGTCATAGGCAGTGCTATATTGGTATAAGCATTTTTCCTGGAAATAGAAAAAGATTTTGTGAGCCTGTGAATGGCTGTACTCCACGTACTTAAAGAAGAGCCTTGAAAATCTACAGTCTAAGACTTCTATGGATATTATCATTTGCCCATTTCACATCGCAAATCTGATTTCATCCTCATGAGCATGCTTTTGCTGAAATTACATCTTTTGCAATAGCCCTTAAAAATAGTTTACAACCCTGCCTACCATAGAGCTTCAGCTTTGGAGACTACTTCACAATTACAATCAGGATATTTCGTTGCTTTTCTCCCCTCTGTGTTTTCAGTCAGGTATCTAGACTGTCAGATTGTCACTTTCCCTCTGAGTACTTTCCAGGGCCATCAGAAGTATTTCCCTTGCTATAACTGGTCACCATGAGGATTACAGACCACAGTCACTTTCTCCACCAACACCTCACTGTGCTCTCAGGTTGTTCATCATATCATATAATACCACCACCAAAGCAGAGCAATCCCTATGACACTTCAGGCTAATTATTAACTATATCTTACTTTTGCAGCAAAGAAATTATTCATATGATTTTTAAATGTGTAGAGAGTCAAAGTTGGATTTCCAAGATTTGGGAAATTAATAGAGCTAAGTCAACCAAAACTCCAAAGAATGCATCTCTGGTTCCATTGAAATTGTGCTCTTGCCTTCACAAGGTACGGTTGCAATTGCCATTGCCAGATGCAAAGCGAAGGTGAATGGAAGGCTCTTGTTGCAAATTCCACAACTAGAACACATAACAGAGTTAGTTAGAAGAGAAAAAAATTGAACAAAGTATGAAGAACCTTTGCAGAATTCTTTAAAATGCAATGCAGTATCTAAGCTTGAAATTATTATCAAGATTATTAAACTAAGATAGTTTGACATTTTCATGTTTTTCATTTCTAGGTTATAATGACCCAGTTAGATAACTTGTATATTTACTGCCTACTCTCAAAACTCATTTCACATCTTTAAAATGAAGAAAAAATAATTAGTCCATAAAATGGATGAGTCAACACGTAGGATATAGTTTTCAATATCATGGCTTTCACTAGTTCTACTTCACTACTTCAAAGTATATTTTTTTTATCATTTTTGCATGTCATATCTAAGTCAGGAAGATGAGTTAGGATAAAAATAGAAGAGTGGGATACCTGCTGAAACAGGAGGCTGCATAGGAAAGTGGATGTCTGCTCATATTAGCACTTTTCTGATCTATTGGTATTTGAAAATTCTATTCAATTTGAAAATATAAAGGTTGTCAACAAGGCACTGTTTGACAAGTAATCTAGTAATTTTCTCTCTTGCTTTACAAGATGTCAAATTCAACCCTGTTTCCCTTGAAAAGTGCCTAGGACTCAAGCAGACCTTTGGGCCTTGTCAGAACAGTGTGCAGATAGAACCAAAATTTATCAGGTGTCAATTAAGTATGCTTAGTTTGCTCTGTCACCTCACCTAGGGAGATTGGGAAATGGGTTGTCTATCACTTAGCCTTGTCACATTTCCTGTTTTCCAGATTCTTTCTGTTTGTTTATACTATAGAGAGTTTCCTACTGAATATGAGAACGTTGACATATTTCCTTGAAATTCTGGTTTAGAAAGGTAGACCAAGCATGTTACTCTTCTCATTTGCTACTAGAGAGAGAAGAGTCTCCACATTCTCAGTTGTTTTGTTAATTGATCCAAATAAAATTATATGTGAGTTCTGTAAAGAAAATGCTTAGCAAAATTGTTTAAGAGTGTTGCAAGGAAAAGAGCCGTTTCTTCTTCCTGGTTGCCAAGTGAGCTTACACCTGAAATAATCACACTATATTAATTAAATCACTTCTTGACCCAATAGCTCTAACTTCTTATTGGCTAACTCTTACATCTTAATTTAACCCATTTCTATTAAATACCACCACAAGGTTGTGGACTACCAGCAAAATTCCAGCATGTCTATCTCTGCAGATATCTCGCAGATCCATGGCATGTCTCTCTCCACCCTTCTTTCTCCCAGAATTCAGTTCTGTATTCCCTGCCTGCCTAAGTTCTGCCCTATCAACAGGCCAAGATAGTTTCTTTATTCATTAAACAATAAGAACAACACATAGACAGAAGAACCTCCTCCATCATAAGAGTTTTACTTTGTTATACTTAGATTAAGTTGTCAAATTGACACACCTGGGAAAAGACCACCTCAATTGAGGAATTTCCTCTCTTGGAATGGCCAGTGGGAATTTGTGTATTTAATTAATTTGTATTGCTACAGGTGTGTCAAACCCACTATAAGTGGTGCCATACCTGAAAAAGTAGTCCTAAGCTGTATAAGAAAGGTTACTATTAAGCAACATTCCTCTATGGTCTCTGCTTCAGTTATTGCCTTCAGTTTTCTTCCATGACTTCCTACCTTCGTTTTCCTTCATTATGGACTGTAGTCTGTAGGTCAAACAAACATTTCATTTCCTAAGGTAGTTTTGAACCATATTCATCACAGCAATAGAAAGCAAAGCAGAGCATACCTTCACTTAAAATGCTAAATAATTAGATGCTTACTAGAATATTTTGTACTTGAAATTATTAGTATGTAAAGAAGTTCTTCCAGGGCAGGAGTGGTGGCTCAGAGGTTAATAGCACTGGCTGCTCTTCCAGAGGTCCTGAGTTCAATTCCAAGCAACTACATACTGGCTCACAACCATACATAATGAGATATGATGCCCTCTTCTGTTGTGCAAGCATATATGTGAGCAGAAGACCATATACATAATAAATACATAAATCTAAAAATAAGTCCTTCTGTGATACATGGTAAAACAGTATTTTCATATATATGTATATATGTATACATAGCTATGACATATATATAATTAAATATGCATGTGTACATACATATATGTATAGACATACATACACACATATGGTATGATATATGGCATACCATATAGATGGTATATGTATGTACACACACACACACACACACATATATATATATATGTATATATATATATATATAGTCTTTTTAGTATGGCCCTTGAACAGTTACTCAAGTCACTAATCCTAATTCTAGTGACAGGAAATACAAAACAGATCCCCTTTCAACAAAAGAAAGTAATGAATAACTTTAAATGGCGAGAATATTTTGTTTCTTAAAACATGTTAGAGCATTGCCTTGGAAACAAACACTCTGAGAATGCCTTCGGTTTGCATGAAGATGTTTTATCGAAAGTCTATCTTCTCAAAGAAGTAGCCATTTCTCTCCAATTGTGAGCAGCATAACATACTCAATGTGTGTGCTCAGGTTAACATACTTCTTTAAACTCTATGTCTCTATTTCCTGTAAAAAGTCAGTAGAAACTCCTTAGCTTACAAATGGCACCTTTCACAGTCTGACCCTTGTTCATTTTTTAAAAATATCTTCCCATTCCTTTGCTTTTATTCTAACAGCAAAAACACATCCATAGCTCTCCTATTCAGGTCCACTCTTGTCACCATCCTACAAAGACTGGCTTCTCTCTAGGCTACCTGCTTCCCAGCCGCCTAACAACTAAAGACTGACAGTTTCTCAAAGCCAACACAAGCAACACTCCCTTGCAAAGTTTTCTACACATTTACCTGTGTTGAACACATCTGATTCTGCACTTTTTGAAATCCTTATTCTTTTCTTAGTGGACTGCTGCATACTTTGGAATTTGTTTCTGTAGTATCTAGCACATTACTGCAAATTTTCAAAAGTGTGCACACAGCACAATTGCATTGAATTTCTGTTAGATCTCTTTTGAAGGACGATATGGAAAATCTGCTCTGTGGCTTTGTAGCGGGTTATAATTGAAAAATTTGTAGTTCATCTTTAAAAGAAAGGATTTATTTTATAGTTTTTTTACTTTCTACTTCTCTCCATCTTTGTCTCTAGATCTGTGTGTGTGTGTGTGTTTCCCTCTCTCTGTCTCTGTCTCTCTGTCTCTGTCTCTCTCTCTCTCTCTCTCTCTCTCTCTCTCTCT
>NC_022012.1:58353589-58373408 GCF_000317375.1 Microtus ochrogaster
TCTCTCTCTCTCTCTCTCTCTCTCTCTCTCTCTCTCTCTCTCTCTCTCTGTATGTATCTATGTCTATGTGTGTACATGAGAATGTATGCAAAGTCCAGAAGAGAGTGGTGGATGCCCAGGATCTGGAATTACATGTGTGTTGTATGGTATGTGTACACTGTGTGAAGATAAACTTCTGTGGTTGGTGTAATAAAGAACTGAAGGGCCAATATCTATGCAAGAAGTGTAGGTGAGATTTCTGGGGAGAGAAAGGTAGAGGGAGAGAAACTGAGGTACAAAAGCATCTAGGAAACATGGAAAAGAAACTGGATGAACAAGATGGAAAAGAGTTATCACCACATGATAGAACATAGATTAATATAAATGGGTTAATTTAAATTATAAGAGTTAGTTGGAAACAAGACTGAGCTATAGGCTGAGCTTTCACAATTAATAAGAAGTCTTAGTGTCATTACTGGGGAGCTGGCTGGTGGGACAGAGAAAGATTAGTGACACAGGTGGATGTGAGCTACCTTTCAGGAATGCTGGGAACTGAATTCCATTTTTCTGCAAAAGCATTAAGAACTCTGACTGCTGAGCCAACTTTACAGCCCTCTTTTGCTTTTAAACTCAGTTTTTCTACCTTATTGTCTCATATTCTTATTACTGATACAATTCCTCTGTCTCTGTCATTTCTAGAGTTTTAGAAGTTGCTTACAATGTACTTCTTGTTTGCTTAGGTAATATTATTTTCTTCTGTGGTCTTTGATAGAGTTGAAAACAGATAGAGTTTTACTTAGTTATGATAAAAGAGAAATTAGATCTGAAACTTTAGATTCACAAAGAAATATTGTAACTGTAATTCTTGCTTTATACTTGTTTTGTTATATGTAATTTTACTATGTTAAAGTTAAAACCTTTCTTTTTATTTAGACCAAAATGGAGAGATAATCAGATATTCTCCTCTGTGTGCTGTGAATATGTTTTATTACCATTGGTTAATAAAGAAACTGCTTTAGCTTATGGCAGGGCAGAATATAGCTAGGTGGGAAAACTAAACTGAATGCAGGGAGAAGGAGGCAGAGTGAGGCAGACGCCATGTAGTTCCTGAAGGAGAAAGATGCCAGAACCTGACTGGTAAGCCACAGCCTTATGGCAATACATAGATTAATAGAAGTGGGATAGTTTAAATTATAAGATCTAGCTAGAAATATGTCTGGCCATAGGCCAAACACTATTGTAATTGATAGAGTTTTGTGTGATTATTTGGATCTGGGTTGCTGGAAAATGAAAGGGCAGTCTCAGTTTACAGACAAGGTGTACTCTTCAGCTCAAGTATTTTATGACAGAACCATCATAAAACAGAAAAACAGCTAGTTTTCTGCCTTCATGGGCTTCCATAAGTTTTTGAAAGGTGATAAGTGGCCTACTTTACTTT
Organism: Microtus ochrogaster; assembly: GCF_000317375.1. Lineage (NCBI taxonomy): Eukaryota > Metazoa > Chordata > Mammalia > Rodentia > Cricetidae > Microtus > Microtus ochrogaster. Next base: position 58,355,007 of record NC_022012.1, read on the forward strand.
CTATTGCTCATACATGACCTATAATTGTTCAATGGTGTGGCTGCTGTTAATAATAGAGACTATTTTGGAAGTTTATATTATATAACATATGCCTTACATATTTGTAAGGGCAGCAAAATTTGTCTTAAATAGTTGAGAAACAAAAGCAAAAAAGCATCTTTCAAGGAATGTAGTTTTGAGTATTCCTGAACAGAAATACTTTCTGAAACTAGCCAAAGCTACCTGAGACAGGACATCTCAGATGAGCATCAAAACATGAAGGTGTGTTTTGAGGCAGCCACTGAAGCACAGTGTAGAGACAAAAACAAACAAAAAACCAAAAGAAACCCCACATGGTCTGTTGTTAGCCCTTTTTGAAGAGTTATACAAAATAAAGACCAACTTTTTTTTAGAAGTATATTTGATTCCATTAAATTCTAATTAAAACATTTCAATCTTTGGATTAATAATGGTATGCTGTACAAAGAAGCCTCTCTGATGAGCATTGAATGAGGCATTGATCAATGGGTCTAGGGTTATGTTATTAAGAACCATTTTATCATGGTTTCTTTAGTAGAATAACAGTGAGTTTCCCCCCAGGACCTATGACCTATTTAGTTTCAGATTCTTGGTCGTTGTAGCTGTGTAGGGGGTTCCATATACTGTGTGGAGTGGGTCTTGAATTCATTCAAAATGTGGTTGGTTATTCTTTTAATATTTTTGTCATGATTGCACCAGAAAATCTGTAAGTCTGTCTCTGTAAGGAGTACAGGGTTTGTATTTTGGTGATACTAGTGATGGCATTTCTTCTCTTGTAAAAACTAGAAGAACTTACAGCAACTCACATGCAATTCAGTAGGGGTGAAGCTTCTAAAGCAGCACCAGTTCAATATCTCAATGCATCATATTCCATATTTTATTTTAAAAAGCCTAGAGCTAAGTTTGTGATGATCAGGATTAGAGGGCAAATGTGTCACACATCATCAACAGTCTGTTTGACTCTTAGAATTATCTGCTTCTGGATGCCAATCAGAGCTTCATGGATAATTTCCTCCGGTCCATCCTAGTGCAGATCAATAAGGCTAAGATCCAGATCTACCACACACTTACATATGCAACAGATAATACGGTTAATGTCTTCTAATTATTCTATACACTGGTTTGGGTCTTTGGAAGAGAGTTAGGAAAAGATTGGAGACCAGCAGGGAGCAACCTAGAGTCATGTTTTCTGCATTATTATGAACTTGGTTGAAAACACTGCACACTAACTGTCAACAGAGTGTTGCCTCTTTTAATTGAATCTCACATCAATCAGCAATCGAGTAACATAAAAATCTGCTATGCAAACAAAAACATTGGAGTTCCTCAGATGCCAAACTTTGTGATTTTAAATTTACTTTTAAATGACATTTTTTTTCAGTCTCTTAGGAAATCCTCATGTCTATACTTCCTATATATAGCCCCATATAATATGGCTACTTTTTACTATGTTTACAAACTTGCTCCATTTCTGGCCAGCATCATCTCTTGCCTGACTGCTAAAATAACCGTTTAAATGATCTTATGTCCTACATAAGATTATGTCTCTTCTTTTCACAAAAAATCTTGGTGATTTTTGAAAAACTGGTTTGATTCATAGTTTCAAACCCTCTCTTCACTTTCTAACTTATTTGTGATAAAACCCCTTACAACAATTTACAATGTTGACCATGACCTCCCGTTCCTCTATGTTTATCTGTAATTATCCACACCCCCTTTTGCTCCATTTGCTCTCGGCACACTTACCTTGGCATTTCTGAAACCCTGACCATATTCTTTCGTGCCTGAGTAACTGTGTAAAAGCAGGTTGTCAGAAGCAGTAGGATTGCCTCCCCCGACTTTTTCATTCTTCTACTCAAATATCATCTTTCCAATAGGTATGCCTTTTCCACCCAATTTAAAATTAAACAATCCTTACATAATGTTGTTTTTTCCATCTCTGAAGCAATGCTCCATGCTTTGGGCATGAGAGTGGCTTGAGCGTGGTCCTTCCTGCTGCAGTATCTTACAGGTCAGCCTCTTACCATTTCCGAAAGGTACAATAATAGAGCCACCAGCTAGGTAGGGGTCCATGTTCCCAACATGAGCCTAAGGGAAGATTTCAGATTTAAACCATGGCAGGTGTTAAGAGGGTGGTACTCCTTTATGATTTTGTTCAAAATCTTCCTGAATGAAAAAAAAATTAAAAATAGGCAAAATATCTTATTTGGCTATTTAAATGAATCTGTTCTGTCTGTTCTTGTCTAGAAGAATCAAGGTTTTAGAGGAGAGTGCTTAAAAAATATGATAAAGTCTTAACAAAAATTAGGAGGATCATTTTTAAGATTATATTTAAATAAAATATATCTAATTTCATATAGCAGTAAGTTATTTTTTACTTGTGAGTGGTTTTAAACAGATCTCAGCCTTCTAGGATAGCTCCATCATTTTAATTTTGTGATTACGTAGAAACCTTCAGATCTAGGTTGCACTAAATCAGAAACTAACGTGGGGAAAAGAACTCACACACTAATATAATATGCTTATCCAGTGCCTCATTTGTATAGTAAATCACACTGTGGTTGACAAGCACTTTGTCAGTGACGCAAAGTGAAACCAAGGGGGTCACATTCACCATAGAAAATAAAAGTGTCCACCAGCCATGCTCAATGAGATCATCATCAGGATTCGGTCAGGGTGGCTCTCTATGTGTAAGAGGTTTGGCTTTGGAGTCCAAGAAGCACCATTCCCTCCCACCACCACTCCTATCTTCTGCAGGGCCCCTCAGGAAAATGCTGAGCTGGAGATGCTCTCTAGGTCTTGCCCTCTGCCAAGCAACTCAATTCAGTTTCAGTGGTTACTCTGTAGAGGCCCAAGTTCGGGTACTTGAAAACAGGAAATAAAACATTTTTGTTGTTGTTGTTGTTACCAATATCTAACTGCCTTATTTGGTTTAAATCTCTTTTTATTTCTGTGCATGTGGATGAGTATGTATGCGTGTGATTGTGTGTATGTGTGTGTGTGTGTTTTCCTGCATTCTATGGCACACTTGTTGAGATTATAGAGCAGCTTTTTGGAGTCAACTACTCTTCTCGCCACAAGGATCTGGGATGAAATACAGGTTTTCAGAAATTTTAGGGAAGCTCACAGAGCAACCTGACTAGCACTATCTTATATGAGACATAGACTTAATTGTGTTTTATGTTAGAATTTCAGAATCTTTTCTTCCATAATGGTTTGCTTATAAAAATAATGATTTATCAACAATTTACTACTTTTTTTCCATTTTTAATGTTAAATTTTCCATGAAGAATATTTAATATTGTTTTACAAGTGCTAACATCATACAAAGTACTTCTGTAACATTGGGCACCCATCTTCAGCCTACAGGCCCATAGTATCTGCTAGACTTTTTCATGAAGCAGGAAATTTGAAAGATTATTTCACCTATTATGGCAGTTTGTTTGTCACTGGCTTCTGTGTTTTGCAAAATGTCTGGCAGACTCTTTCAGAAAGCAGGAACCCTGAAGGTTGTCTCACCTTCTTTTGGCTAGTTCAACAGTCAGTTTTCTGTGGATCCTGCATGTCCATGTTATACAACATACCATTAAGCAGTCCAGGCAAGAACAGTTTTGTGCCTAATAGCTATCCTTGTCACATTGAAGGCAAATTTCTTAACAAGTTTCTTCTATGCCCTTCAGCTTCTCTGAAGTAACTGATGCTGCCAGAATCAGACTTGACTTGTCTCGCTGTCAAGAAAAGTCTGAATTCTTAAAACCTCTTAGATGCCATATTCTGTATGTTGTTGAAGTGTTAAAAAATATCTATCTAACTGAAATATGTATCTGTATATCTAATAAAGCTAATTAATGTAATTAAAAGTTTATTATTACAAATGACTAAATTGTTTATTTCTTTTTATAACTGTCTATACTCTTTTTCCCTCTCTCCAAAGCCAATGGATATTTTTGTAAACACTCTGTGTCTTGTTTGGAGGTCTTTTATGTCTGAATTTCTCCTGTTGTGTATCTGAAACTCTTTTCTGATGAGGAGCATTTGTTTTAAACGGTAAGTGGAGTGGTTGCTGCAACCCTGGACGCTGTCTTCACCTCTCTCAGCCTTTTAATACAGCAGAGGTACACTTACTGCCAGCTCTGTAAGGCATGCTAACCGCCCCATCTCCAGGGATCCAGTGGGTCTGTCACCATTAAGCAGTTTGTAACATTCTGCTCACAAACCCCATTCAAGTGCTCTATAACAGGACCTCCCAAAAGAGCCAGAGCCATTCCTGCCACCAGCATAAACCAGGAAGCTGTCTCTTAAAGGAGTCTAACAGATTTTGCTGCTAACACTGAGTCAGGAAAACTCCTCTTAAAGAAGCTGAGCTTCTCCTGGCCTACAGCAAACAGAACCTATCTGAAAACATGCTGCTACCAAGCAGCTCTGTAGTAATAGGAGCGGCGGGGCTGTGTCCCCAGCACCCCAGCCGCACCCCGGCCGCCTGGCTAGCTTATGTCCCGAAATAATTACACGGACACTGTATTCTTTTAAGCACTGCTTGGCCCATTTCTATCTAGCCTCTTTTAGGCTAACTCTCGCACCTGGACTAGCCCATCTCTAATAACCTGCTGTAGCCCACAAGGTGGCTTACCAGGGAGATTCTAGCCTACGTCCATCCTGGGTCGGAGCTTCATGGCGTGTGCCTCAGAGAGCAGAGCTCTCGCCTCTGCCCGCAAGAGTGGAGCATCGTGTCTCTCTGAGGCGTCTACCCCCGAGAGGAGAGCTGTCGAGTCTGACCTCACTTCCTCTTCTGCCCAGCATTCCGTTCCATCCACTCCTCCCAGCTATGCTTTAACCTATCAGGGCAAGCAGCTTCTTTATTTAATTAACCAATGACCTTCCTCCATCACAGCTCCAATTGGCTCCCACTTTTGTGGATCTAGGAGCCCCTTTTTAAAAGATTTCTTAGGCTTTATGTGGATATTCTTGTCAAACGTTTGGGCACCATTATGGAAACAGAGACTGTGCTTTCGTTTCCCAGCCACCCAGACCCAAATAATCACAGAAAGCATCCATCACCTTGCCAGTGATTTCTGTCTGCAGCTGAAAACCTCCCTGTTGTGTACCTTGAGGCTAAACTGACCCTGACTAGGACTTGATGCTCCGTGTTTTGTTCTCTCTTCAAATGCTTCACATGGGTGTAATCTGAGAAAGGTAAAGATGGCAGAAATGTAAAAGTACTGCATGAATATGAGAGTGGGGTCTAGGCTCTGTGTAAGAAATTGAAAACTGTGTTTGAAAAATTTAGCCCAGATAAAGTATGTTTGCCTTAAAAAGTATTTTCTAATATTTTTAAAGATAAGTCCTGTTCATAATAAAATTCAACAATTTTTAAAATTAGAGCTCCCTTAAGACAGTTACTGAGGATTGACTCAATGTATAAAGGTTCGTAATGCAAAGCCTGGCAGCCTGGTTTGACCCCTGGAACCTATGTAAGGATGGAAGCAGAGAAATAACTTTGCAAAGTTGTTCTCTGACTTCTACATATGAGTCTTGCCATACTTACTACATTCATATATAACCATGCATGTACAAACAATAATAGTAATTTTTTGTAAATAATAGGAATTTTTAAAAGCATACAGTATTTTTTTAAAAAAAATCTCTTCCATAAGGGAAAAAAAACCTCCATTTTTTTTTATTAAAATGTCTATTTCATAGTTATCTCCTGTACTTTTCTAGGCATTTCCACAAGTAATTGTTTGTTTGTTTGTTATCTTTCTCAAATCAGGTCCACATTGTGAGTTAAATCAGAGTATGAAATAAATGTGGCATTCTTCAGAGAAAGTTATTGCATATAAAATGAAACACTTTCAAATGAACACTGTTGCTAAATTCAGCTTATACCTAATGTCTAAATGCGTTCTTTCTATCTTTCCCAACTTTCCCATGAAGATGACACAAAATGGAGAACTCTAAATGTAACTTTTTTGTGTTAGCATTTCACATCTGATTTAGTAGAACAAGTGACTCACACAATACTAAGGGAACTCTTATCCACTGATTTCAATTTCTGGAATAATTTGAACTGGGCTGTGATCTAAAAGTGTAATTACTTACGTGGACATATTTTTACATCTATAAGCATAAGTTTGTTTATATCATTGGAGAGAAGAAAATTTGAGTTTCTTTGTGTCTTTCCCAAAGTCAATAGGGGAAGGAAATCAATAGACATTAATACTTTGGTGCATCAGAATAAATTGATTAAAAATTTAATTTACAGTACTTACCTGAGGCAATGGACATTTTAGTTGCCACAAAGCATGTTATTTAGATAACTTTATGTTTGTGTCTTATAACTTTCAAATACATATTTTCCCCAAATTACTTTGTAGTCTGAAAGAGAATGTAAAAACATGTTCCTTTGTTTCCCTAAGGGAAGGATGGCTGCCATATAAATGTTCCAGGGAAAAAATATGGAAACATTTACCCACTGTGTGTTTAAATAAAGAACAGTAGATATCTATCTTTACAAATACCTTCTCATTTTTCTGACCATGTCCATTGTTTTGCTTTCATTTAGGCTCATTCCACTATAATGGTCTTCTCAAAGGGGTTTTAGAAAAATAAATAAAAAAATGAGAGAATGTGGTTATTAAACCACAATGGCATAAAATCTTGGGACTTGCTAGTAGTTTACTTTCATGTGGCCACAGCAATTCTGGGTGTAGAGACAACTATACTGTGATTATGCTGAAGCCTATACTGGTAATCTTTATCATGCAACTAAGTGAAGAGAAGATTCTCATCTACACAGAGGTGAGAGCTTCTAGGCCACATGAACTCTACTTTCAACAATGGCAACACAATCATCTACCTACCAAAGAAATCATAACTCTTTATCCTAACATGCTCTTTAGTATAAGTTAGATACTCAGCTGTTTCACTTCATTGAAAATAGACGTATTTAGCTGAAAAAATAGGACTTGGGAAGTTATTATGTCTAGATTTTCTGATTTTCCAAGATATAGTTTCATTCTTTCAGTTATGAATGGTTCCCATCAGGATCTTCTATAACATTTAAAAATTCATGCAGGGCACTCATTGCAAGAACACAAACAAGAACAAGGATCTGAAGGGTCCTCTTTGCTCTCCCTATAAAGTGCATCTAGCCAAGACTGCCCACACTGAACTCCTTATAATCATTCTTCAGGCATTAGTTTATATATTTATGCTCCCATTAGGGTTCGTTTGCAAATGTAATCCAATTGCTTCAGAAATTTTGAAAACTACATATCTAATCGTTTGAGATTACTTGCTCATTACTTGATTCTCTGCCAAAATCTAAGTGCCAGAACTTAATGACTTGTTGACAACTATCAGGTAAAAATTGGGAAGAAAAAAACTTACTTTATAACCTTGACTGGCCTGGAACTTGCCCTGTAGAAAAGGCTGGCCTCGAACTAATAAAGGTCCACTTTCTTCTGACTTCTAAGTCTTGTGATCAAATATTTGCCACCATTCTGGAGGATTAAAGGAGTCAGGGGATTGGTGGGCAGGGTAAAAGAGAATAAATTCCTTTTGAAAAATGACCTACTACAGAAGCATTTAAGTGGAGTCAACTTATAACGGTGGAGATAAGGACCCAACTACACATTTTATGCTACCAAGTAAAACTTCCAGTGTTGGGAATGAGTTATTATTGTTGAGTTGATTCCTAACAAAAGATATTGCTAAGGCCATTGTTAGCCTGTAAAATATGACAGTAAGGTCTTGTGCTGATATCAATTCAAACATGGAGAAATTGAGGTGGTGCCCAATGGAAGCTTCACCATTACTGATTAGCACTTGTGGTACTTTAAGGTACTCTAGAGGAGTAGAGGAGAAAATTAATCAATGATGTCACCTAGAAACAGACCCTGCTATCTTCAGTAATGTCATGTCTATAAGATATACTGGGGCAATAGTGACACAAATGTTACGGTATTAGCTGGTGTTTAGAGCCCACACTATAAGATAGAACTTATACATGACACTGCTAAAATGTTCAAAAATTGTGAGATTCAGTAAGTCATGGGACCTTGGAGAAGCCTACAATTTTATCCTTTATAACTATAAAATGACTCTTTAGATAAATTGCTATTTCTATAAATCAATATCTCAATATCTCAATCCTGATCATAAAAACTTTGCATTAGTTAGGTTTTTATTACTGTTATGACAAATGATGACTTTGTCAACTATTATAAAGAAAAACATTTAATAGGATGACTTACAGTGTAGAGGTTTGGTCCATTATCATCATGGTGGGACATGGTGACCTGGAGAAAGGCATGGTGCTGGAGAATTAGCCAAATATCTAATGTTGCAGGCGACAGAAGGTAAAGCAGGTGTCACACTGAGTGAAGCTAAAGCAAAGGAGACCTTAAAGGCCATCCCCATAGTGACACACTTCCTCTAATAAGACCACACCTAATATAATAAAATCAAACCTCCTAATATTGCCACTCAGTTTGGGGACATTTTCTTTCAAACCACAACATTCCACTCCTTAGCCCACAAAGGCTTACAACCATATCATAATGGAATAAAACATTCAGTCCAACTTCAAAAGTCCCCAAAATCTATAGTAGTCTCAAACTTATTTAAAAATCTAAAGTTCAAAGTCTCTTCTGAGATTCAGGCACTATCTTAACTGTAGTCTCCTGTAAAATCAAGCGGATCACATACTCACAACATATATATATAGGGTATATATTCCCGTTTCAAAAAGGGAAGAAAGCATAGGACTAAAAAAGACAAAAATCCAACTGGGCAAACTTCAAACTGTGCATCTTCATGTCTGATATCAAAACATTTTTTTCAGACCTCAAATTCCTTTCAGCTTTGTTGAGTGCAACATACTTCTCTCTCTTGGGCTGGTTCCACTCCCTGTTAATAGTTTTCCTTAGCAGCTATCTCACAACTGTGGCATCTTTAACACCCTTGTGTTTCCAAGGCAATCCAGGCTTCTCCTTCACACAATGGGCTCTCTAGGCCTCCATTCAGGGACACTCCTGACACATGCTTGACCTTAGTTGAGAAGGAATATTCCATAATCTTTTTCTTCTGTCCTTGTCTCTAAAGCCAGAACCATGTGGATGAAGCTTCCAAGTTCTACTGCTTGATGGGGTTGGGACATGGTTCCATTGTACAGTTACGTCTTTATCGGCTTTTTGTTTTTGATGGTTTACATCACTGTCTAAATTTGGCTGTCCTTGAACTTTTTCTGGTAGACCAGGCTGGGCTCAAACTCAGATATGCCAGCTTCTGCCTTTGGAGTACTGGGATTAAAAACACACACCATCACTCACGGTTTTAACCTTTTGTTAATTCCTTTTTACAAGTTAGAGACTTAGCCGGGTAGGATCTTGCCCTGAGATTTCTACTCCCTTTATTCCATTTCTTGTTTTGTGATCTCCTTGAACACAGGACTTTGCAGAAAAATCTAGTGCTGTAGAAATAGCCAAATGTCCCACATCTTGACTTACAGGGAACAGGAAATGAACTGGGTGTCACATTGAGCAATGCTTGAGCAAAGGATACCTCAAAGTCAACCCCCACTGTATACACTTCCTCAAAAAACCCACACCTACTCCAATAAAGTACATCTCCTAATAGTGCAACTCCCTTTAGGGGACATATTTTTTTCTTTTTTTTTTCTTTTCTTTTTTTTTTAATTTATTTATTTATTGAGGATTTCTGCCTCCTGCCCGCCACCGCCTCCCATTTCCCTCCCCCTCCCCCGATCAAGTCCCTCTCCCCCATCAGCTTGAAGAGCCATCAGGGCTCCCTGACCTGTGGGAAGTCCAAGGACCGCCCACCTCCATCCAGGTTCAGTAAGTTGAGCATCCAAACTGCCCAGGCCCCCCCAGAGCCAGCACGTGCAGTAGGATCAAAAACCCATTGCCATTGTTCTTGAGTTCTCAGTAGTCCTCATTGTCCGCTATGTTCAGCAAGTCCGGTTTTATCCCATGCTTTTTCAGATTCAGGCCAGCTGGCCTTGGTGAATTCCCGAACGAACATCCCCATTGTCTCAGAGTGTGGGTGTACCCCTCGCGGTCCTGAGTTCCTTGCTCGTGCTCCCCCTCCTTCTGCTCCTGATTTGGACCTTGAGATTTCTGTCCGGTGCTCCAATTTGGGTCTCTGTCTCTGTCTCCTTTCATCGCCTGATGAAGGTTAATATTCAGGGGGATGCCTATATGTTTGTCTTTGGATTCACGTTCTCATTTAGCTTCTCTAGGACATATTTTTTTTTCTAATGGAACTGTAAAGAATCTAATAGTCAGAGGTCATATGAAAGAGTGTCTTCTAGGCACAAAAGGATTGATGCACAAATAAACTCATAGGGACTGTGACAGCAGAAAAGAAGACCTCTTTTCTGGTAAGTTAAAACCAGGCAAAATTCCAGTACTTAGAAGGGGAACTGGGCACAAAGTTCCACTCCTAGTCAATAAGCTATTTTTAATTGATTCTTGCTAAGCAAGCGAAAACTAGTTATGCCCAACAGAATGTCACTGGATATGTTCACCATACCCAAGAGCAGAAGCCATACCCAGAAATAGCTTGCCCACAAAACATTGACTCCATGTTTAGTTCATGTGTCTTTTGTTTTATCTTACTGATTTTTTTGTTGTTGTTATTTATGTGTTTTGACCTTTGTTTTTTGTTTTATGACTTGAGAGCAGGAAAGTGGAGGATTGATGGAGGAAGGTCATTGGTTGATTTAATAAAGAAGCTGCTTGACCTGATAGGTTAGAACGTAAGTGGGAGGAGCAGAATGCTGGGCGGAAGAGGAAGTGAGCTCAGAGACTCGACAGCTCTCGTCTCGGGGGCAGACGCCTCAGAAAGACACGATGCTCCACTCTTGCGGGCAGAGGCGAGAGCTCTGCTCTCTGAGGCACACGCGATGAAGCTCCGACCCAGGATGGAAGTAGGCTAGAATCTTCCCGGTAAGCGCACCTTGGGGTGCGACACATATGATTGGAAATGGGTTAGTCCAGGTGCGAGAGTTAGCCGAGAAAAGGGCTAGAGCTAAAGAGTCAAGCAGTGATTAAAAGAATACAGTGTCCGTGTAATTATTTCGGGGCATAAGCTAGCCGTGCGGGCAGCGGGGTGTTGGGTAGCAGCCCACCACTCATATTACTACAGAGGATGGAAAGAAAATGTGTATGTGCACAAGCAAACAGTTTGGTGAGTAAGGAGAGGGAGAGTATTTTATTGGTGAAGGGAAAGAATATGATCAAAATATATTGTTTGCAAAACACAAGTGTGTGTGTGTGTGTGTGTGTATGTGTGTGGTGTGTTATTTTTAAGTAGTATCACATGTTGCAATCTCTGGACCAGACTAGGTAAGATTAAGGAAAAGTTTCAAAATCTACAAAGGTAAAGAGACATCGGTTTGGCCACCATGATACAGAATGACTGTCATATATTCAAGGTTCATTAATTTCAAAGATAGAGTTTCATGAGTCTGTGAACAAAAGCTAACTGAAGTCTACTCTGAAATGCAGACCTGATGAGATTATGCTCTTCCTGTGACAAAGAAGTTTTTCTACTGTTTAGTGTCATTTTGTTAAGGGTTTAAACTGGCTAGTAATTGTAGGATATTGTTTGTGTCAGTCATTTTAGAACAATGACATGAACTGGGATCCTATGAAGCCTTATTAAGACACAGGCTGCTGAGATCCATACTCCATGATTCTGTTTCGCTTACTGAATCCTGGTTAGAGGTCTATAATTGATGACACTTGTGTTGCCATTCTGGACTCCATGTTAAGAATGTGTTATTGGTTTATAAAATGACAAGAATGTGATTTCAATTGACTAAATTTTTTATACCAGTGAGACAATTATGCTTTTTTAAATGCCTTTTCTTGGTAATATTTTCATCCCCTCACTTGATTACTTGGAATCTTTTTGGTTGTCCACTGTTGAGTTCTTAGTTCATAATCAGAACCTCTTACCTAATTGATTGGTCAATGCTTTGATAGATTTTTAAAATAATTTCTGACCATCATGAGGTGTCTGCTACACACTTCCACTGTTATTTTCTGATTGCCATTGGTCCAGAATAAAAAGTGTTGATGATGATAGACCAACACCTCTGGAACTGTAAACTAGAATAAACTATCTCACCTGTTCAGTTGTTTATGTTAGGCATTTTGTCACAGAGACAGATGTGTGACTAACACAACTATTGAAAATAAATAAGCCATTAATTTGTCAATTTTATGAGAATCAGAGTGGCTATTTAAACTGAATCTTAGAGCATCTGCTGTGAAAACAAATGAGTAGCAAGATTATAAACTATGGGATCAGAAACCAAAAGTTAGTTGAATTTCTACACATTGTCAATAAGCAATTTGAACCCATCTTATAAAATTATGCTCTGGACAAAAGAACTCATGAAAGGAAGTGATTCAATACAATCATGATGTTTCTCTGTGGCTGACAAGTCAAGAGCCTCCATCTCAACAGAAAAGCAGGAGGAATTTAGCCTGCCTTCCGAACTTCATTCTCAGATTGTATGAAATGTAATAAAAGGCATTCAAATTGTAAAATAAGAATGATGTTGCTGTAAGATCATATACTCCTGTATGTAGAAAATTCTCAGGCACTCACAAAACTAAAATTATGATTAATATAGACAAATATAAGAAAATAGGAAGGGTCAAGTATAAAGACATAAATTATATTTTCATCTATGAGCAATGACCAATCTGGAAATAAAGCATATAACACATGGAAACTGCTCACAATCATTAGCAGTCAGGGAGATTCAAGTCAAACCATAATGAAACATCACTGCTTATCTCTCAGAATGGGTAAAGTAAATAATAACAACCGGGCCTCTGCATATGTATTATGGTTGTTAGCTTGGTGTTTTGTGGGACTCCTAATAGTGGGAACAGGTATGCTTATGATTCTTTTACCTGCTATTGAGACTTTTTTTCTTCTGTCCTTGTCCACGCTTGAGGTAGATTTTTAGACACCTTTTTGTCTTGTCTTGTTATATTTTGTTTTGTTTGGTTATTGTCTCTCGGAGGCCTTCTCTTTTCTGAAGGAAAACTGAGGAGACATGGACCTGGGGGAAAAGAGAGGTGGGTGGAGTAACTGGGAAGACAGGAGGGAAGGGAATCTGTTTGGGATGTACTGTATGAGAGAGGAATCTATTTTAATAAGAAAGCGATTCCCAGATGTTGTCATTTAGAAAACTTGGTGACTGTAACACATAATCTTTCTGTATCGTAACTTATAATTACAAGAAAATACACAACTACACAAAATGTGATGATTAATTTACTGCAAAGCATCTAAAACCAAAGTACACTATGAGACTTGATTTGTAAAAGCATCTCTTAAAGAATAAAATTAATGATTATCAAGAAACAAAATGTTTTTACACTGAAAATGACAACACATGGATGGGAAAAACAAAGGAAGTTACAAAAAATTGGAGAGGCAAGTCATATTCATGGACTGGAAGAATCAATCTTGGCAGTCTAGCATTTCCATCAAATTTATCTGCAGATGAATGCAAAATAGTCAAATGAGCACTAGGTCCCTTTAAAATGAAAGTGCCAATCTAACATCAAAATTGATTTTAAAATGCAAAATACCTAGAATAAACAAAAAATATCCTCAAACCATCAAAATTTGAGAGGCTTTCACTTTACATTTTGAAAGCTTACTTTTAGAGTACAATTACAGAGGTAGTATGACTAGATAAGTCTCTCTCTATATTGATTATAGTGAAAGTTGAAAAGTAAATCACCATATTTATTGTCAATTAACTTTCAACAAAGGTTATAAGTGAATGTTTTGGGAAATGATTGCCTTCAAGAGCTGATATTAGAGCAATTAGATATTTATGTGAAAAACTGACTGATGTTAACATCATAATGTGTGTTGTTCAATTATGCACACTTCATTTGATCAGCACCATCGTGTAAAACAGTACCTAACTTCTATCAACCAATCTATCAATTACTTTAAAGACTATCTCATGTCTCTGTCATCACTATGTAATAAAAACGGAATCTATGGGCCTTGGAAGATGGCTCAGTGGTTAAGAGCACTGGCTGCTCTTCCCAAGACCCTGGATTGATTTCTCAGCACTAACATGGTTCAAGGTCATCTGTAACTTATTCCAGGAGATCCACCACCTTCTTCTGTGCTGTGTGGGTACTGCACATGTGTGATGTACAGACATACATTTAAGCAAACACTTATACACATGAAAATAAATAAACAAAATCTCCACAAAAATAAACTGAAATGTAAACTTTGTGTACACATGTTAAGTAATTTTACTAATAATTTCTGGCTATTATAAAAACAAAAATGTTTGTATAAAATCTGAAATACAAAAAGCATATTAATAAAAATTTAGGATACAACTAAATTAGTTACTTGATGAAATAGGGAGTTAAAAGCTATCTGCATGGAGTTAGAAAATGACCTCAATAAGATGTGATAAAAAGGAAAATAATAAAGAGATGAAATAGAAATCTAATGTGACAAATAGGACCGAAGGCAAGAGCAGGGTCTCTAAATACATTGTCAGGCAATCCAGGGGTTACACTAATAAAACACAGGAAATGAGTGGGGAATGCAGATGCCACAGAAATTAGAAATAGGATGAAAAAGAACTGTCTTTGGGTTGATGTGCTTGGATATTTAGACAGAAAACTAAGACAGGGACATTGGTATATGTAACTAAGAAACTAAGAAGACAGAACATGAATAGACTTACACTAGCTGAAGAAATCAAATTAAAAATCTCCACAAAATGACAGCTTCAGGCACAAAAAGTATTACTATTGATGCTCACTGAAAAGAAGCTTCCTTTATTCCAGAGGATGTCCCTCTCTAAATTCCAGACTCATAGAACTGTTCTCAAAGCATAGAAGAGGAAATTTGCTATCTCATGCTTTTTAGAGTTTTAGAACTTCACTGCCCAAACTGCTAAGTTTTAAAGGAAAATAAAACCACAGGATTACTTCCTCTCCACAAAGTTGCAAAATCCAAAACATTAGTTGACCAAATACAGAAATATTATGTAGTTGTGTTTCACAGTACATTAACTAAGTAAAACATAATCCTTATCCTAATCATATTAGAGTCTGTAAAATTTCCACATTATGTTACAATAATATTGTTATTATCAATGTATCAAATAGAAATGAATTAGAAAAAAGTTATACAGTTTACCTAAACAAACAGATTTGCAAAAATTTACAACAACCCCTATATTAACTGATTACATTTAAAAGTATTTCTGAAATCAGAGCAGAAATAATAGGTCTTACTTTCAATTATTTAAACATACTTGTCTAGGTGTGCTAAGCAAGAAGAGGCACAAATGCTACACAAATTGGGAAAAATTCACTTGAAGAAGTCTTATTTCAAAGTAACCACAACAATTTCATAATTTATTACCTGTTAAAAGGCTTTGTGACAAGGACAGTTGCATCTGATATTTAGCGTATAGTTTAACAAATGAGACTAGGGTGACTAATGGAGGTATTCCTTGCTTTATTGTTTATTGAAACATGTCCAGTCCAGTGATAATATGAAGAAAACAGTCAAAGGAAGCCTTTGAGATGGGTCTGTGCACTATGTCTACTATTTCATGCATGTACATGGTGAAGAGAATCATTCCATTCTTGGCTGAAGTCTTGGCTTTTTAATACAGTAGCTCCATTAGCACTAAACTGTAGCCTTTCAGATTCACATCCTTAAAATATAAATCATATTACCGTTTGGTCTTATTGCAAGAAAAAGTAGTCTAAAATGTACAAATGTGTCTTATTCATAATATAAGGCTGTATGTTGCTGATATTTTCAGGGATAATTGTTATTTTAAAGCTTGATTATGCTTACATGATTCGATGACATTTGATAACTCACATAGGCAAAACATCTTACAAAACTCTGTCTATAATATAACATAATAGATTTAAAAATCTAAAAAATAAAATGCGCCTAAAAATAAATGTTTTCATCACTTATAAAAATTTATAATTAATATTTACTTTTGTAATTCAAGAAACTTAAAATTATCATCAAAAATACTGATTTTTGTGTTGATTTACTATTGGATGGAAAGCACAATTGGGAATGTTAATATAGAAATGGCATTGTCTATCCTGACTTTCTTTCTTCCCACCCACTGAAGAGATTGGTCTAGTTTCAGTCTGTTGGTGCAGCTGTTCAGTTGGCAGAGCCCCGCAGCACACAGATGGACCAAGAGACTGACCCAGGCAACAGTTCAGTTGCCACAAGTACTTGTTTTCCTTTTACAGCCAAATTCCTGAACAGCTCATTGTGTACTCCTCTCTGACTCTCATCGGTCTTGGTCACTGCCATCTACGTGCTAGAGGGCTCCTGTCACATCTTTCAGGCATCTGATTACTCAGACACCTTAGGTTTCTACTCCATTACAGCGCTACAGTTCAGCCCAGGGACTATGCCATCACCCACATCGGCAGTGACTGTGGGACCTTCCCACCACCTTCTGTTGCAGACCCGCCCACTTTGTGTTTTCTCCTCTGGGTGATACAGAGAAATGGAACCAAACTGGAAACTCTTGACAGCGACATGAACCATAATGTGTGGATGCCTCTGTATGCTGTGAATATATATTTTTTTAACCTTTGGTTAATACAGAAGCTGCTTTGGTCTATGGCAGGGCAGAATATAGTTAGGCAGGAAAACTAAACTGAATGCAGGGAAAAAGAAGGTGGAGTCAGACAGATGCCAAGTATCCGCCCAAGAAACAAGAGGTAACAAACCATGAGCCCTGTGGTAAAATATAAAATAATAGAAATAGGTTAATTTATGATGTAAGAATTAAGTTAATAAGAAGCCTGAGCTAATAGGCCAAACAGCATTGTAATTAATATAGTTTCTGTGTGATTTTTCAGGTATGGGCAACTGGGAAATGAACTCACAGTCTCCATTTATGGACCTATACCAAGTACATAGATCAATGAGCCTATGCCAAATGTATAGGTTATTTGTTTTACTAAGTCAAACAACAGATAGGTTGCCATGTCTCAAAATAAGTCTCTATTAAGACTGAAGCAAAAGCCTCCTTCCCTGCAATCTGTAATTATAGTCTGAAATTGACTTCACTGTTTTCTTTCTTTATCTACTTGCAGAGAAAATAGATAATGAAATTTTCAATATCCAACTTACAGTTTCTACTCAGTTCCAAGGTATAATAGTATTTGTAATGACCATTGTGTATATTTTATGAGGAGATATTTGGTTTGCATGTGGAATATCATAGTGCTTAATATTTGCAAGTAATTAAGATTGTTTAGTTCTCATTATGAGGAAGCCAAAAAGTCATGCAGGTCAAGTTTGAATTGCTGGCCACAAGTCAGGCCTCTGTTTTAGGAATGAACCTAGGAAAAACAGTGGCTCTAACCATCACATCCCACTCAATCATAGAAGTTCTTTGTTTTTTTTTTTTTTTTAAAAATTAAGTATAAAATAAATTCTATAACTTCGGATATCTTCTAAGCATAGCAGATAGATAGCAATACTTTCCTTTCTTTGGCAGATGACCTGAGTCTCCTCCAACTTTCTCACCAGTTTACACAATGATGAAAATCCCTAGAATGGAGTCATGACATTAATACTTCCCATAAGTGAAAAAAAAATTATTGGTTCCCAGGTTTAACCAAACTCATTATTCTTTTCTATCTTAAGTTGGTTTGTGTCTGAATCCTAACTCCATTTCTAAGCCTATGAAGACATGACAGCAGTACAAATGAGATTATTTTAGTACATTAAGTCATTGCTAACTTCTGCAATGAGATAAAAATTTCCCAGCAAGGCAGAACAAATGCAAAGAGAGCAAGACATATTCACTAATTTCACAGATTCGTGAAAGCTTCCTCACTGCGCAAAGGACAAACTAACAGCTTCTCAGTTCTTACGCTCAAAATCAAACTGTTAAACCTAAGGTATAGCAGCAACAAGTAGTTCAAGGAAAAGACCCTGAGAAAATGGATTGAGTGGCAGGTATATCAGAACTTTGGGTGGTTTCATTATACTATTTATTTAAAAAGATGGACATAAAATGTTAGTAGATAAAAGTCTATGTTGAACAATCATTGGGGTATTAGAAATATGCAATGTTAGAATAACAAAATATTGATTGCTGCTTTTAAATAAACAACAACAAAAAAAAGGTAAAAGACTTTATTCCCAGTCTATAGTTAGCTTAAAAACAGTCAAAGATGATAACTTGATCATATGATTTTTTCTTTCAGTTTATTTATATGATGGATTACATTGATAGATTTTCGTATGTTGAACCAGCCCTGCATCTCTGGGATGAAGCCTACT